>NC_063374.1:11094874-11107461 GCF_021869965.1 Rhincodon typus
ACTGACTGACACACACACACACACACACACACAGAGCTCACTGCTCTGGGTGTGACTGATACACACACACAGCTCACTGCACTGGAGGCGACTGACACACACGTACATACAAAGCCAGCTGCTCTGGGCACGACTGACACACACAGGCACACATACACACACTGCTGGGTGTTGGTCTTCCATGTATAGAAGAACAAGGGAGAAACTAACACAGGAAATTTCTTTGGGAATGTCACCAGCTTTGAGTTGTAGCCGGGATCTGGTTTGAGCTTGATTGTCATAGGCTGATCTTGAGCTGAAATTGGAAAGTGTGGAGATGATAGAGGCACAAGCTTTATAGAAATGGTTTTGCATTCTCACCTTGAGCTCTCAGCTCCCTCTCTGCTGTCTCCCTCAATAGGCATCCTCAAAAAAATAATCAAAGTTCAAATTTAGAACAAAACAAAGGGAATATGTTTGTTTACATAAAACTGCAATCAACAAGCAGGTGGAACATCCTGTTACCCTGAAGCCCTTAAGCCCCGCTTGATAGGCTTGTGGGTCCTGAACAACCTCCCTCATAAACAGAGTTGTATGTTTCAGGGAGTCTTTCCACAGAAACTACAAACTGATGCAACTCCTCACGTTTCCATCCTTACGTTCCTGCTAGAGGCACTGCAGAGATCCCTCAGCAACCCAGAGTGAACCCACACCAGCCACAGCCCACACTGTCCCACACCCACGTGCTGGATCTGTTCACTGCTATCTCTTCCTGAGAGCAGGCTGCCACACTGTACAGACAGCAGCACAGCACACCACCTCCATAACATACGGCCAAGTACCTCAGACGGAACAGCATCAACACGGATGGTGAGGGTCTTTTGTTTTTAAATCAACCTGTTCAGAAATGTTATTAGACACTTATGGAACAGCAGGGTCATGAACCTGGGCCTTTTAGCTCAGAGATACGGATGTTACCACTATACCTCAAGAGCCCTCTGGGGGGTGCGTTACTGACGAAGGGATCTACTTCGGGGTGCGTTACTGACAAAGGGGATCGATTTCAGGGTGCATTACTGACAAAGGGGATCGATTTCAGGGTGCGTTACTGACCGAAGGGGATCGATTTCAGGGTGCAGTACTGATCAAGGGGATCAATTTCGGGGTGCGTTACTGATCAAGGCGATCGATTTCAGGGTGCAGTACTGATCAAGGCGATCGATTTCGGGGTGTGTTACTGATCAAGGGGATCAATTTCAGGGTGCGTTACTGACAAAGGGGGGATCAATTTCAGGGTGCGTTACTGACGAAGGCATCGATTTCAGGGTGCGTTACTGACCGAAGGGGATCGATTTCGGGGTGCGTTACTGATCAAGGGGATCGATTTCAGGGTGCAGTACTGATCAAGGGGATCGATTTCGGGGTGCAGTACTGATCAAGGGGATCGATTTCGGGGTGCGTTACTGATCAAGGGGATCGATTTCGGGGTGCGTTACTGACAAATGGGGAATCAATTTCAGGGTGCATTACTGATCAAGGGGATCAATTTCAGGGTGTGTTACTGACGAAGGGATCGATTTTGGGGTGCGTTATTGACAAAGGATCGATTTCAGGGTGCATTACTGATGAAGGGATCGATTTCAGGGTGCGTTACTGACCGAAGGGGATCGATTTCAGGGTGTGTTATTGACCGAAGGGGATCGATTTCAGGGTGCGGTACTGATCAAGGGGGGGATTAATATCGGGGTGCATTACTGATTGAGGGGGGATTTCAGGGTGCGTTACTGACCCAGGGCGGGTGATTTGATTTTGGGGTGCGTTACTGATAGAAGTGGGATTGTTTTTGGGATGGTTTAATCACTAGTTTACAGTCTATTTAAGCACTCCTCTCCAGTTGCCTCCAAGCACTATGCTGCAGTGTTGACCTGACAGAGCTCTGGGTTCGTCATCTCCCAATGTTGTCCTGCTGCAATTCCATTCACACCCAGTGTCTCCACCCTGCAGCTGGGGTTGAAGTAAGAGTCCAACAGCTAAGACAACAGGCAGGTTACACTTGTAGCAGATTGGGAGGAGTCTAGTATCTTTGCTGCAAAAGTACCTTGTAGAACTGTAAATTAGCCATTAAATACAACTGTTAAACTCGACACAAACAGAAACAGGTTAGTCACGTTCAAGGTTAGACCAAGCATGCACTTTGAGAAACTGCCAGCCAACACCCTATCCATTTGGATTCCAACCTTGCTCCAGACCCAAAGAAACAGTGACAGCACAGGCCGATGTACCCAAAGTCAGTAATTTACTGTCTCCCCTTCTCTCCTTCTGAGCTCGAAGCTGATGTGAAGTGGATGGGCTTTGCTGGAAGAGGAAGTGGGCTTGGGAGATAGCGGTGGGGTGTGGTGGGATGGAATGGGTGGTCAGGGCGATGTGGGGGTGGGTGAGGTGCAGAAACATATATGCCAGTGAGAATGAAAGATGGTAAAGGAGGACACCCTCAATGGGTTAACTAAAGTTAAAGATAGCATCAAACTGAAAGAACGAGTGTATCATTCACAATGATGGCTGGCAGGTGAGAAAACTCGACAGAATATACAGAATAGCACAAAATGACTGGAAGGTTAATAGGGAGAGGAAAATTAAGAGTACAACAGAAAGCCATCTAGGAATATAAAAACAGGTAGAAAGAGTTTCAGTAAGTATTTAGCAAGGAAATGAGCAAGTAAAGTGATTGTGTCTGGGAACTAATAGAAAAATGTGAGATGGAAGAGGAATTGAACAAATAGTGAACATTTGTTTTCACTGTAGTGGATACAAATGACATCCAGGAAATAACTGAATCACAGGCTGAGAGAGAGTGAGGAACTTAAATAGTAATCACCAGGGAGATGGTACAGCAAAAAGCAATATTGCTGAAACCTGACAAGCCTCCTGGCCCAGAATGACTACGACCTCGGTGTAAAAAAACAAGTGGGTGCTGAGATTTTAAATCTTCAAAAATTCCTGTAAAGGACCCATCAGATGGGAAAACAGTGGATGTAATATTTCTATTCAAGGGAGACACAAAGCAGGAAACTAGTGGTCAGGTAGCCTAACATCTGTCATAGGGAAAATGCTGGAATCTTCTGTAAAGGAACAGGACACTTAGAAAATCTGAAAGCAATCAGGCACAGTCATGGTTTTGTGAAGGAGAAACAGTAATTATTTATTTATGGGAGTTCTTTGTGGAACTGACAAGTGAAGTCTATAGAGGAACCAGTGGACGTGCTGTGCGTAGATTAGGTGCCACACAGATACCAGCCCATGGGGCAGGGGCAGGGGCTATATGTATTAGCACAGACAGAGGATTATTTGGCTGATTGGAAGTAGAGGGTGCGCATAAATAGGACACTTTCTGATTGACAAAACATAATGAGTGGAGTGCCACAGATTAGTGTTGGGACCTCAATTATTTTTGGTTCATATAAAGATAGGTGTCTGCAAAGGGATATAGGTAATTTAATTGGGTGGGATACTTTGTACACTTTTGGTCTCCTTATTTCAGAAAGTATTCAAAGCAGTTCAGAAAAGATTCACTTGACTGATTCCTGGGGCTGGGGGGTTATCTTTTGTGTAAAGTTTGAACAGGCTGGGCCTGTATCCACTGGCATTTTGAAGACTGAGAGCTGATCTGTAATGAAGCATATGAGATCCTGAGGGGACTTGATAGGGTGGATACGGATGTGGGAGAGACTAGAACAAGAGGACTTTGTTTAAAATTGAAACCAATAAGGCAGTCAGGGGTTATCAGGCATAAGGAGAAAGGTGGAGTCAAGGCCACAATTAGATCATCGTGGAGTAGGCCCAGTCTTGTTCTTAATTTATATAATTTACATGCATGGCTTCCTGAAGTTGGACAGTAAATTTTCTAGCTGTGAGGCCAAACAACTGGACATCACAATGATACATTTCAATGATTAGAGAGGCACTTACTAGGAGCATTCTCTTACACAGTAAGTAGGACTGAACGGGAAGAGCCCAGGCTCTACTTTCTAGTTTGTACAAAGCTGAGGCTCATGGCATGAGGCATCAAGACAGGATCCTGCCTGCTTGGGGACAGCACAGTCGGGTCTAATTACAATGCAACACAAGTGCAGAACTTTATGTTACCACCAACTATCAGATGAACGGGACTTGCTTATTTCATCAGTTCTCAGACTTTGCAGAGAAACACGGGAAATAAGATGAGAAGGCCATTCAGCCCCTCACACCTGCTCTGCCATTCATGGTTGACCTTCCACCTCAACCATATTTTCCTCCACTAACTCTGTATTACTTGGCATCTTTTAACATCGAGATATCTATCTCTCGGACTTGAACCTGCCCAATGACTGACACAGCCCGTCTGGGGCACAGAGTGAAAACACTCCTCCTCATCTCATTCCTAATTCAGCCCCCTACTCTGAAACTATCCCTGTTTATAGACCCCAATGCCAGGGGAAACCTCATTTCTGCATCTACTGTCAATCTTTTCAGACGTTTGTAAGTTTCTATGGGATTGCCCCTCATTCCTTGAAACCTCAAGAGAACACAGGCCCAATCTCCTTGAACTCTCCTCGTAGGACAGTCCCACCATCCCACGAATAGTCTGGTGAATCTCTATGGAGAGTATATCCTTCCTCGGGCAAGGTGACCAGAACTACACACATATTCCAGGTGCAAGCTCACCAGTGTTCAGTGTAATTGAAGCAATACTTCTGGGCTCCTGTACATAAATCCTCTTGTGATAAATGCCAACAGACTGTTTGTCTTCTGAATTGTTTACTGGAACCAGCATGTGAGCATTCAGTAACTCCTGGACAAGGACAGCTCAGTCCCTTTGTACATCAGCACTCTTCCAATCTCTCACCGGTCCACTTTTAAAGTGGACAACTTTGCCTGCATTATATTCCTCCTGTTTAGCCCACTCACTAATTTGTCAAAATACCCTGACGTTTCCTTGCATCAACCTCAAAGTCACATTCCAGCCCCTCAGTTTCAGTGTTATCAGCAAACTTGAAAATGTTAGATTTAGCCTGCACATCCACATCATTAATCTAGGTTGACAGCTGGGACACTAAGCACTGATCCTTGTGGTACCCACACTGATCACAGTCTGTCATTATATTAACTCCCATGCCACATACCCTAACTTTGCCTACAAACATTCTGTGTGGGACCATTGGAAACGCTTCCTGAAAATACAAATCCACTGCATTCCCCCTTATTGATTCTGCTAGATATATCCCCTCAAAAATCAGAAATTTCCCTTTCAGAAATCTGTTGACTGTTCACTCCTCCCATTATTGTTGAAGTGTCCCCTTATCACATCCTTTATAACAGACTCAAACATTTTTCCTACAACTGACGTTAGGCTAACAAGCCAGTAGCTCCCCATTTTCTCTCTAATCTTTTTTTAAACAGAGAGATTACATCTGCCACCTTCCAATCTGCAGAAACCATTCCAGAATCAAACAGAATGTTGACCATCTCTCAAGCCACACCTTCCAACAGTCTAGGATGTAGACCATCAGGTCCTGCAGATTTATCAACTTTCATTTCCATTATTTTCTCCATTACTACTTTTGTACCATTACTAATTTCTCCCAGTTCCTCATTCTTGCTAGCTCCTTGAGTCCCTAGTATTGCTGGAAGTCAGATACAAAGTCATTGTTTTGTTACTCTGCCATTTCCTTCTTCCCCACTTCATATTCTCCTGCCTTTACCTGCAATGGGCTCATATTTGATTTGCTAATCTTTCCCTTTTTGCGTGCGCCTGTCGAGGCTTCTCGCTCATTGCTGAATTCTAAAATGCTACCAATCTTTGGACTTACTACTTTTTTGGCAACTTTATAAATCTATGTTATAAAATCTTTAACTTCCCTTGTTAGCTATGTTTGTATTACTTTCCCTGCAGGAATGTAAATGTGTTGTTAGCCATGTTTAGCCATTGTGTGGCCAAGAATGTTAGCCATTGTCTACCTACTATTAATTGTTTTAATATAGTCACAGCCAATTTGCCCCTCATTCGGTCATAGTCTTCTTGGTTTAGATCAAAGGCCCTTAGTTTCAGGGTGAAACACATCGCTTTTGAACTTAATGGAAAAGCCCTGCTATATTCTGGCCACACTTTCCTGAAGGTTCCTTTACTACAAGGTTATTAATTTGGCCTCTGAAAGTACAATGCTAAATGTAAGATAGCGCATTCTTAACTCATCATGTACTGTCTAGAAAATCATCTCACACCCATTCCAGGAACCGGTCCTCCACAGTATTAGTGCTAGTGAGCTGACCTGACCTACGCGGAGATCGAGGTCGCCCATCATTACTCTGTTACCTTTGCTATACACTTCTTTAATTCCCTGATTTATACTATGCCCGACATTACCACTACCGTTTGAGAGCTTATACACCCCTCTGACCAACACTTGCTGCCCCTTGCTGTTTCTTAGCTCCAAACTGACTGAACATCTTTATCTGACCTATCACACTAACGTACTGATTTCTTATTAACACCATTCGCTCAGCAACTTTCCCTTTCACCGATCTCTCCTAAATGTTGAAAACACTCAACCATTCGGCTTTGGCCATGCTTTCGTATTAAAGTGAAACTCTGAACGCACAGATCCAGAGCATTACTCATGAAGACTCTGGCACTGAAAGAAACAGGAGCAGATTCCTCACGGGAGCAATCTGACCTTGCCACACTCTCTGATAATGATTCTGACCGTAATCTGAATTCTGAAAACAGCAGCTCCTCTCCACAGCACGGCCTCCAGGGGGACAGGGAACACCTCCAGCATCTTGACCAGGTGAATGTTCTTCACCAACAAGCCACTCTGTTGGTCGGTTATTCTATCCCAAAGGAGCACTGCAGCTTACTCTGGTCTCTCCATTACTGCTGTGTCCTCTGTGGGTGGATTGGAGTTGTGTGTTGGGGGCGGGGTGGGGGGGGAATGCATTGTAGACAGATGAACGGAAGGTCCCACCTTAGATAGGCAATCAGGAGAAGTGACCCCAAATAACTTACTGTCCTCAGGATAGGAAAGGCTTGCTCCCGAGAAAAAGTGCTTAACTGTCCACAAGCCCCAGACATCACTCCACTCCAGTCCCCCACCCTCAATAACCCTCACACCTCCAAAACAGCATGCGCCGCCTTAGAAAACAACACAGCCCACATTCGCCCTCAGAACACCGAACAGTGAAGGAAACAGAAAGAAGGAAAGGCTGGGTGACAAGACAGCAAGAGCAGTGATGACAGAAAGAGAGGCAGAGGTGTTAGTAACATAATCAGCATGGAAACATACAATGGGTGTGTGTTCCTACCTTTTCGCAAATCTTATAGACAGATTTCTAAAAACAGAAACAAGAAGAAAGGTGTGAAGGGTAAATGAGTCACACTGACCGACGCCACCATTGTCGACATGTTGCAGTGCACACTGCTACAATCAGCAGCAGTTCAGAGATGCCAGATAACTGACTGCTATACACCATTCCCTTTCTCACATGACCTTCACCCAGGAGCTAGCTGGCTATGAGGGGCACTATAGTATTTACCCATTATTCACCCAGTAGCAGGGCTCAATAGCCAGGAACCAGATGGGAGATCTCTGGCTGTCACAGCTCACCCTCACCTACAACCATGGATATGGCTCAGAGCAAGAGGGAGTGCAAACAAAAGGCTCAGACAGACAGGGCTGTTTAGCTGAACAATAGGTTCGAGATTTACGGCACTGTTGGACCTCGTCTCCAAAAGGCAGGCTGCTGCTGCTTCCCTCCGCACACCAGTTCACACCGGCCTCCCTCCCCTGCACCCAGCCTGGCAGAGGGACAGGTCCACAAAAACTGTGACTGACTGGTACACAGCTGTCTGTCCCAGCTGGAACAAATCAGTGGTTGGTTTTGGGGGTGTTGGGGGTGGGTGGGGTGCGCCACAGGGTTCACAACACAGTTACTATCAAGGCCAAACTCTCGTAAGCAACTAAACAGTCAGTGGGCTACTAGCCGCTGCTTATAGGAAACCAGCAGAGAGAGGGTTACTTTCATCAGCAAGACGTAACATTCAACTTCCCTGAAATGTCACAATCAATTATAAACCCATCAACTGGCACCATCCATACCACTGACGCAGGAAGGAGGTGAAGCAACCACCCTCAATAATCCAGCCCTTAACACTACAGGAGGACAAGCGGGGGGCAGTCTAAAACCCAGCAGGGTGAGGGTGGGGAGGGATCTAAAACCAACCAGGCCAACTGGTTTCTCTGACCCAACAGACACGTGGAGATATTCCAACATACTACCACGTCTCAATGGGGAGAGTCAGGTGAGTGCTACTAGTTACGCCATTTGAAACAGTGAGGCACATACATGACACACAGAGGAAGATGACTCAGTGACACAGCGTCAGGGGCAAAGGAAAGGCCCATCAGAAAATGGAGGAGCCAGGCCAAACTCTCCCATCACCAACACTACTCCAACAATCGCCCAATACCTGCGGCCACCACCTCTTGCTGCCCACATATTGCAACAAAACAGGCCCATGTCTTCCTTCTTTGAATTAATCAAGTGACGTTCTGTAAGCAGAAGCTCAGTTACGATCCTACTGACGGGTGGAGGTGGCTCAAGGGGCTGGATGGTTGGTTTTGCACCAAATTCATACAGTTATATGTTCTTCATATAACTTTCAAAACCATTCACCTGTGTGCACTTCCTTCCTGCTACATATCACACTATCTTATTCCATCAACACAATCTTCCTCTATAAACACGCCACAATGTAATTCCACCCTCCCAGCAATAGAGGGCCTTCAGCAACACCATTTCCAATCATAAAAGGGGAAGGCAGGGATGGGGAACAAAACAGCAGGGAGGGGGTTAGGGCAAGAGGGCAGGAGAAGGGAGGGCCAAGAAGGTGGGTGGGTGGGGAGGGGGGTAGAGAAACAGTCTGCCTGGAGCAGGATGTTGGGGAATGGGAGTCCAGTGTGGAGCTCATTACAATATGGTACCTTTCACAATGAATGAGGTGAGACTCAGGAGTTCTGCCCAAACTCTGAGTTACATGTGTCACCATGGTAACAGACCCAGACCACCCACATCCTGATATTGCCATGGAGACGGTGTACAGCAGTAAGTGTGGTATTCTCATCCAATCACAATGTCAATGCTCTGCTCTTCTGGGGAAGGACCTGAAATCAGAAGCTGTGTCCTACCTCCAGGTCCCAATGTTTGGTAACAATCAATTGATGTTTTAAGGAAAGGCACAGGTTGACAGTGGACTGCGAGAATCCTTCAACACCCAAACACCCGATACAAACACAAGTCTTTGGGTGATGAACAAAGTTAAACTGGGCCAAGTTTCAATTAAAACATTGGAAAAAGCTCAGGAAGTGATTCAATTCTCACTGTGGCAGATGGTGAAAATTTAAATTCAATAAAAATCTCTGGAATAAAAAGGTACTCTAACGGCAACCACACAACCAACTATGAAATTATAACAAGAAGCCAACTGGGTCACTACTGTCCTTTAGCAAGGGAAATCCACCATCCTTACCCACATATAACTACAGACCCCACCAATGGGGTTATCTCTTAACTGTCCTCCCAACAGCTCCCTCAACTCTTGGGGCAATTGGGGATGAGCAGCCCTGTTCCTTTCCCTCCTCCCTTGTACCCCCCTCCAACATACACTGCCCCCTCAAACCCCACACACACAGCCCGCCCCCAAACTATACATCCCTCACCCCCACACACATCCAAAGCATACCTCCACTCCCTCTCCCACACACCTGTGCTCGCTCCAAAACAACTTGCACCCTCCAGATGTTGGGAGCAGTGAGATCTGAAAGTCAGGATATAATGCTTATGGGACAGGTGGATAAAGTTATGATAAAGGTCAGCCATGATGTAATGGATAGAACAGGCTTGAGGGGCTGAACAGCTTTTTCCTGCTGTGTCGGAATCTGACAGTTCCACCCTGCTGAATTAAAATGCTGTGCGTTGGGTGCTGACACTGTACATGAATATGAACTTGTCAAGCTTGCCTTGCCTGATAACACCCCACACGTGAGCTGAATACCAATCACCTGCTGACATCTTCTCCAGTCACTGAACAAGGGCAGTGACCCAACCCTGCTAACACTGTGCGCAATGCAGACCCTGTCTCTCTCTCTCACACAGTCTCCTAGTTAGCAGCTCTGAGCTGGTCACATTCTCCTGATTGTAGAACGCTCCAGGAACTCAGCTGTTCATTTTTGCTTGCTGTCCTAGTCCAGTATTCAATAGGGGCAGGAAAGGGGATACACAAATCACAGGAAATTCTTCAGAGAATTTAAGGCACATAGATTAACTCAATTCACAACTGCTGAACGTCAGTTATTCCTGTGGGTTGCAGTTTTGTGTCTGCCCTTTTTGAAAAGCCTTCGCTCCTGGCTCAGTGGTTAGCACTGCTGCCTCTCAGCGCCAGGGACCCGGGTTCGATTCCACCCTTGGGCGACTCTCTGTGTGGAGTTTGCATGTTCTCCCTGTGTCTGTGTAATTTCCTCTGGGGGCTCTGGTTTCCTCCCACAGTCCAAAGATGTGCAGATTAGGTGAATTGGCCATGCTAAATTGCCTGTAGTGTTTAGGTAGGGTTATAAGGGGATGGGTCTGGGTGGGATGCTCCAAGGGTCAGTGTGGATTTGTTGGGCCCAAAGGGCCTGTTCCCACACTGTAGGGATTCTATGATTTCTATGATTCTTCTCGCGCCACTGCTCGCTTCTACTTTCTCCCGCTCAATGCTCTGCCATTCTCTCAACAGCCACTAGGTGCCATGCATGTACAGGTTGGGATATAATTGGAAACCAGGGCTGTTCACAGAACAGAGATAGTAGGAACTGCAGATGCTGGAGAATCCGAGACAACAAGGTGCAGGGCTGGATGAACACAGCAGGCCAAGCAGCATCATAGGAGCAGAGAGGCTGACGTTTCGGGCGTAGACCCTTCATCAGAAAAGGGGAAGGGGGTTCTGAAATAAATAGGGAGAGAGTTGGGAGGCGGATAGAAGATGGATAGAGGAGAGGATAGGTGGAGAGGAAACAAACAGGTCGAAGAGGCGGGGATGGGGCCAGTAAAGGTGAGTGTAGGTGGGGAGTTAGGAAGGGGATAGGTCAGTCCAGGGAGGATGGACAGGTCAAGGGGGCGGGATGAGGTTGGTCGGTAGGAGATGGAGGTGCGGCTTGAGGTGGGAGGAGGGGATAGGTGGGAGGAAGAACAGGTTAGGGAGGCAGGGACAAGCTGGACTGGTTTTGGGATGCGATAGGGGGAGGGGAGATTTTGGGTAGCCATGGGTACCCGCATGGGCCCAAACTACGCCTGCCTCTTTGTAGGTTACGTGGAACAATCCCTCTTCCGTACCTACACCGGCCCTAAACCCCACCTCTTCCTCCGTTACATTGATGACTGTATCAGCGCCACCTCGTGCTCCCACGAGGAGCTCGAACAGTTCATCCACTTCACTAACACCTTCCACCCCAACCTTAAGTTTACCTGGACCATCTCTAACACCTCTCTCCCCTTCCTGGACCTCTCTGTCTCCATAGCGGGCAACCACCTAGAAACCGATATTCATTTCAAGCCCACCGACTCCCACAGCTACCTAGAATACTCCTCCTCCCACCCACCTTCCTGCAAAAATGCTATCCCCTATTCCCAATTCCTTCGCCTCCGCCGCATCTGCTCCCAGGATGAGGCATTCCACTCCCGTACATCTCGGTTGTCCTCGTTTTTCAAGGACCGTAACTTCCCCCCGCCTCGGTGGTCGAGAACGCCCTCAACCGTGTCTCCCACATCTCCCGCAACTCATTCCTCACACCCCGTCCACGCAATAAGAACCAAAAAAGAATCCCCCTCGTCCTCACGTCCCACCCCACCAACCTCCGGATCCAACGCATCATCCTCCGACACTTCCGCCATCTGCAATCCGACCCCACCACCAAAGACATCTTTCCCTCCCCACCCTTATCTGCTTTCTGGAGGGACCACTCTCTCCGTGACTCCCTTGTCCGCTCCACACTCCCCTCCAGCTCCACCACACCCGGCACTTTTCCCTGCAACCGCAGGAAGTGCTACACCTGCCCCCATACCTCCTCCCTCACCCCCATCCCAGGCCCCAAGAAGACTTTCCACATCAAGCAGACGTTCACCTGCACATCTGCCAATGTGGTATACTGCATCCGCTGTACCTGGTGTGGCTTCCTCTACATCGGGGAAACCAAGCGGAGGCTCAGGGACCGTTTTGCAGAACACCTACGCTCGGTTCGCAATAAACAACTGCACCTCCCAGTCGCGAACCATTTCAACTCCCCCTCCCATTCCTCAGATGACATGTCCATCCTGGGCCTCCTGCAGTGCCACAACGATGCCACCCAAAGGTTGCAGGAACAGCAACTCATATTCCGCTTGGGAACCCTGCAGCCCAATGCTATCAATGTGGATTTCACAAGTTTCAAAATCTCCCCTCCCCCTACCGCATCCCAAAACCAGTCCAGCTCGTCCCTGCCTCCCTAACCTGTTCTTCCTCCCACCTATCCCCTCCTCCCACCTCAAGCCCCACCCCCATC
>NC_063374.1:11107561-11134195 GCF_021869965.1 Rhincodon typus
CCTAACTCCCCACCTACACTCACCTTTACTGGCCCCATCCCCGCCTCTTCGACCTGTTTGTTTCCTCTCCACCTATCCTCTCCTCTATCCATCTTCTATCCGCCTCCCCCTCTCTCCCTATTTATTTCAGAACCCCCTTCCCCTCCCCCTTTTCTGATGAAGGGTCTACGCCCAAAACGTCAGCCTCTCTGCTCCTATGATGCTGCTTGGCCTGCTGTGTTCATCCAGCCCTGCACCTTGTTGTCTCTGTTCACAGAACAGTACAGCATAGGAACGGGCCCTTTGGCCCACCATGTCTGTGCAGAGCACAATGCTATTCTAAACTAATCCCATCTGCCTGCACGTGGTCCGTATCCCTCTATCCTCTTTATTTGTCTCTGTTTAAATCCCTCTTAAACTTTGTTTTTACCACCTCCCCTGGCAGTGCATTCCAGGTGCTTACCATCATCTGTAAAAACCTTGCACATCTCCATTACACTTTTTCTCTTTCTCCTTAAACTTATGCCCTCTAGTATTTTACATTTCCACCCTGGGAAAGAGACTCCAACTATCCACCCTATCCAGGCCTGTCATAATTTTATATACTTCTAAAATCACCCCTCAGCCTCCAACACTAGTGAAAACAACGCAAGTTTGTCCAACCTCTCCTAATAGACTCTAATCTAGGCAACATCCTGGCAAACCTCTGCTGCATCCTCCACACAGCCTTTCTGGGGTGTGGCAACCAGAACTGTGCACAGTATTCCAAACGTGTCAACACACTGTCGTTTACTGAGAGCTATTGGCCTCGGTGACCTTGGGGAATGAGGGTGGTGTGTCTGTGCCCCCCTATGCCACAACACTTCAATTCCCCATACAAGTGGCTTCAACAGCGCAGACCCCAGCTAGGACACAACTGAATAGGACCAACTGTATAAATACAGTGAATACAGCATCAAGATAAAGGCTAGGAATCCTGCAGCGAGTAACTCACCTTCCGACTCCCCAGAGCCTGTCCACCAGCTAAAAGGCACAAGGAACTCCCTTCCTCCCAGCATTATGGGACTGTATGAAGTGCAGCAATTCAAGAAGGCAGCTCACCACCACCTTCTCAACAAGCAAGTAGGGACAGGCAATAAATGCTAGCCCAGCAAGCAATATGCACACCCCACAAAACAAATGAAATCTAGGAAGAGAACAGCAAACAAGGATGAGGGTCATCCTTTGAGATACACAAGTTTCTGAGGAATCTCTCATGAGCTCTCGGGAATAGAGAATCAGTCTCCTCAATCTTTGCTCAAAGGACAGGATCAGTCTGGGGAAGCACTCCCTCTCAGAAAAAAAATCTCTTTCGAAAGGTAAGGGGACCAAAACTGCACACAATACTCAAGATGTGGCTTCACAAAGGTTCAGTAAGATTGAAGTCAGGAATCTTTATTCCTGTACTTGAGATAAAGGCCAACACATGAACATACAGATTGGGAGCAGGCCCCTCGAGGCTGCTGCACCATTCATTCACATTGTGGCCAATCTGATCACTCCACATTACTACGGAGGCCAAACACCCCACCCCACCCCCCGCTCCACTCCTTGCTTATCAAGAATCTCTCTACCCTTACCTTAAAAATATATAAGGCTCTGTTTCCATCACCTTTTGATGAACAGAGTTCCAAAAGTCTTCTCTGAAATGTTTCCAGCATAGTTACATCCTTCCTACAATAAGGTTACACAGCACCCCCAAATGCAGTCTGTATAGGTGACACATTACTTCCCTATTCATGCTCAGGTCTCCTTTCCATAGCAATATATTCAATTAATTTTCATGATCACTTGCTGTACCCGCAGACTAACTTTTCGTGATTCATGCACGAGGACACCCAGATCCCCCTGCATCTCAGAGTTCTGTAATCTCTCACCATTTAGATAACCTGCTTCTTTATTCATTCTGCCAAAATGGACGACTTCACTTTTTTCGACACTGGCCTCCATTTGTCAGGCCTTTGCCTCCTCACCACCTATGAATAACCCTTTGGATCTACGTATGTCCTTTCCACAACTTCCTTTCCTAGCGATCTTTGTGCCATTAGCAAATTTTGAAACCACATCTTTGAACCGTTCATTCAAGTCACTTGTAAACAGTGGAAGCCCCAGCATTGATTCCTGGGGCTCTCCACCCGTTACTTCCTGACAACCTGAACCCAGGGATCGGTCACCCTTCAGCTCCACTAATTCACTCAGCATCGTGTCCCTTTGATTGTGATTCACCAGAGTTCCTTTCTCCCTTCCACTTCCTGATTTACAACTATTTCTGGGATCTTACTGATATCCTTTACAGTGAAGACTGATGCAAAATACCTGCTTGATTCTCTTACTGTCTTTTTTTAATTTCTGGCTACTTTTCTCTTGATTTCCAATCTTTTGTTCCTCATTTATCTTTTAGTCAGTCATTCTTTGCCTTTTTATTAATATTGTGTCCAATTTTCTAACCCACAATCCATCCTGTAAATGTTTACCTTATGTCTATATGTAGGTTAAAATCCCCCAAATGATCACTGGGCTTTTTTGACAAGCTCCCTTTATTTCTACCTGCCTACATTGCCCTATGCGATTACTTTGTTGGAGGATCTGTATACAATCGCACAAGTTTCTTCTCCAATCATCATTTCTCATCGTTAATCAAGCTAGCTTAACATCAGTTTCCTGAACTGAGGTTATTCCTCTCCATTGTGCTGCTACCATCATTAACCAGCAGAACTACCCCTCCGACGTATTCTGGCTTGACGGGCCCTTCCGAGATGTTGTGGTGCTTGTTAGCTTCCAGTGACTTATGACCACGATATTCCTGCAGCCACCTCAATGCTTCTGCGGCACCAGCACCTTCCCCAGGGTTTCTCCTCGTGCCTCCCCTCAGCAACAACCCCACCCCTTGTATCTCCTGTCACGGGGTGCCATTCCACAAGTAGATGCAGCCTCCCCAACTCTGGGACCAGGGCAATGTTGTTGGGGTAAGAGAAGGCAGTTCTGGCACCGAGCTCTTGGGGATGGAGGAGCTGGAATCTAAACAAAGCCTGCACTGGCTTCTGAAAATAAATTGAAGAGGGGCACTGGGCACTTCACCTGGAGTTTTGCCATTTTCTAGGCGAGACTTCAACCGTACTATTGGGATAAAACCAAAATAACTTCAGAGCATAAAACAGATGCTGGGCAGAATGGTCTCCTGCCTGTGCTGGCTCTTTGGTGGGGTTTATTTGGATCTTCCCACTGTTCCTGCTGCTTTTAGCCAAAGTCCTGGCACTTATCGAATCGGGCCTCCCACAGGGACGGGATGAGTAGACGGTAGAGAGTTGGAGTGCGGCTGACAGATTGTTGCTTCCAACCTTCAGGACACCAGACGACCAGCAGAGAGGGGCCACCAGGGGAGAAGAGAGGAAAAACAGATGAGCTCCTTACCTGCGGACAAATTTGGAGGTGAACTTGCTGAAGATGCTACCAGATGCCCCTCTCCGTGCTTGGCTGTTGCCATGAGACAGGGTGGGTGAGGCAGGGGGGCCATTGAACGCAGTGTTCTGTTGATCGCGGAACTGTCGGAGCTGCCCCCCATCAATGGTGCGCCGGCTAGCGACACCCCTTGGGAAGTTGCTGGGTTCAGGGGCAGCAGTAACGTTGTGAGCAGAGGGTGAGGTGACAGGGATCCGTTGGGGAGCAGTGCTGTGGAGACAACAGAAAGAAGCCAAAAAATGTGAACGGATACCCTGCAAACACAACAGAAAAACAGCACTACACTTCTGAGCAATAAATCCAGAATCGACAACTACAGCCAGCTTTGTCCAGCGCCGAGGGGGGGGGGGGGCCCCGCGCTCAGGGGGCCAGCGCTGAGGGGGGGCCGCCGCACTCAGGGGGCCAGCGCTGAACAAGTGCTGTATCATCAGTTGTGTTGCATCACACTAATCTAGTCGGGTGGATGTTAAGGTTCTCACAGCAGTACCAGGGGCTGGGAGCTGCATGGATTCTCCTTGATCTACCAGGGCCAATATTTCCTGAGTATGAGCAACCCAAAACAACAGTCCCCTTATTTGACTGCTGCTCTGGGATCTGACTATACACAGAGCAGCTTTTGTGGCTTCCCTCTTGAATCAAATGATAATGCACCTAAAAACACTCTCATATCTTTGGTAGAAACGCTAACTCCAATGGGGGTGACCTTGTACACTTGAGTGGCCCCAGCTCGCTGGCATATCTGAGGCAGAGATTTGTGAAGCTCACACTCTGACTCGAATCACTCCCATTCCCAGGGAACCTGCCTGCTCCAGCACTGACAGGGAATATTAATTGTGGTTCCTTCCCCTTTGCAGTGAGTGCTCTGCAGTACATGCACCTTTGTTCAGTGAAAAGCAACAGGATCCCCCAGGATAATGCATGCATTTGTAAATGTGGAGTGGGCTTTCCCTTGACAGCGCTGACTGCCCTCTCCATTGGCAACACTGCAAAGTCTGCCTCAGGATCTGTGTCTCCTCTAGCTCTTAGCTTTTGGTGCCTGGGAATCTGAGTGGCAGAGCCAACAGCCAGGTAATAAAAGCTCAATATTCAGGGTGGGGCAGCTCTGCAGTGCAAACAGGAGAGCACCTGGGAGGGAAGCTGCTGTGATATACTGCAGTCCCAGTAACTCAGGACCATTGCAGAGCAGTGAGTACTGTAACTGGAGAGAAGCCTGTTCACAGAAAGCTTACCTTGGACGCTGAGCGTCATTGTTTGTTGCTGTGTTTTTGGATGGGTGAACAGAGGTGGACATAGATTTTGTGTGCCGGGTTCTTGCCGAACTGACAGACATGGAGGATACTCTGGAGCTTGGTACTGACGAACTAAAGGACAAAGGAAAATATAATTAACGAAATTGAGTCCATTCTGCTTCACAGGTCACCCCACCGCACACCTCATTCTGTACATCCACCATTCCCCACTCCACGCCCCTTGGGCCTGTACATCACCTCTCCCACCCATGGCTGTGCACCCACCATTCCCTTCCCCCCCACAACCCGGCCTGTGCATCCACCATTCTTCACCTCCCCTACCCAATACCACGTAGCCACCATTCCTCATCCTGTGTTTCCCTTCCATACAATGCCCCAAGACCCACTACGTGTCAAGTGGATGCTTGTACACATTGAGTGAGCTGGGGCGGGGTCACTGGTTTACAATGAGAGATTTCCCACTTAGGACAGAGATGAGGAGAAATATTTTCTCTTTGAACATTGTACAACTTTGGAACCTCAACCTCAGGTGGTCATGGAGACAGGGTCATTGAATATTTTTAAGGCACAGGTAGGTAGACTTTTCTTATGTAGGGGTATCAGAGGTAATTGGGTGTGGATGGGAATGTGGAATTCGAATTATAAACAGATCAGCCATGATCTTATTGAAGCAGACTTCAGGGGCTGAATGGCATATTCTTGCTCCGATTTCATATGGTGATAGAATTTAAGTACAGCTTGACTCTGGGTTCCTAAGGTCTGGGATGCCCACTAACAGATATGGCAGGCACATTGAACTCAGTCAGTCTGCAGTGTGAGTGCTGTACAGAATGTGACAATGGTCTGATTCAGAGTGGTTACCTGTCTTTGCTGTTTTGTACATTGCCTTGTTGACCTGTACCAGCTCGATCTGCCATCGGGGAGTTCCTGTCGCGGCTCACGCTGCTGGTCAGTGCGTTGTTCTGTAAGGGTGAGACGGGGGTGTTGCAGAGAGATGAGAAACATTTGCTTTAGAACAGGACAATGAGGCGCAGTGTCAGGCACAAGGCCGGAGACAAACATTATTCTGCAGCTGTATGATACTGCATTCTGACTCACCATAGAGGATGGCGTGGTTGCCTTCTTCCTGTCTGAGCCAGTGTGGGGACTGGCTGGCACCTTCACATTGCTGTTGGAGCGCCGTGAACTGTCCTTCTCCTCATCCTGGTGTTTGGAGTCAGTGCTATTTGCCTGGTTCCTCTTAGAATAGGAGTTGCTGCTGGGGTTAGTGGGACCAGCTGCAGCAATGATCAAAAAGAGTCACGGGGTGAGTAGCAGAGTGCAGGGAATTTCTACTGACAGCAGCGTGTATTCAAGACAAAACATTCCCCCGGATTTCAGCACAGAAACCATTCGAGGGATTTAATAACCATCACCCTCACCCATTCCTGCTTTCCATTTCCCAGAGACTGAGGATTCAAAATCCACCAGAACTCCATAAATTCAGCAACTGACTTATCAAACCTGCAGCACATCATCAGCCTGGGTACAGCGCAGGGTTACATACAGGGTAAAGCTCCCTTTACACCATCCCCAAAATGCTCCCAGGTCAGGGACAGCACAGGGTTAGATACACAGTAAAGCTCTCTCTACACCATCCCCAAACACTCCCAGGTCAGGGACAGCATGGGGTTAGATACAGAGTAAAGCTCCCTCTACAGTGTCCCCCATCAAACATGCCCAGGACAGGGACAGCACGAAGTTAGATGCAGAGTAAAGCTCTCTCTACACCATCCCCAAACACTCCCAGGACAGGGACAGCGCGGAGTTAGATACAGAGTAAAGCTACTTTTATATAAGGCAGTAAAACCCCGTAGGAAACATCACAGAGGTCTGGATCTGAGTCTAAGCCGCAATCACTGTATCACAATTGTTGTGTACGGCATTGAAATGGCAAAGATGTACCATCTAATCTTTCCCAGTGAACTATCATCACAGAAACCCAGCTGTTCCTAGGCAGCAAGGAATCATCTGAAAATACCTTGTTCACTGATCCGACGTGGTCTCTGACTGGATGAGACACTTCGCTGTACCTTGTTGGAGGGGGACTGTGCGTTACTGTTTGTATGGTCAGTGCGTGGCTTCAAACACAAGTTACTAGTGGACAGCGAATCTGCATCCAACTGTGCACAAAACACAAACAATCCCGTTCTGAGTAAATCAGCACAACAACCAGGAACACCACAACACCAACAATAACAAGAGCCGGACATCAATAACTTGCTACCACAGGATAACCAGGCCGACGCTGAGATCGCGGTGCTACCAGGCCTTTAGTGATTTCTGGCAATGGTTGTGTAGGTTGAAAGGGGGAGGTGGGGATAGTTAATGGGGGAACAGGGCCGTGGTTTGCAGCACAATCCGTCACAGTTGCGGAGCATGAGTGTGAGAAACTGAAAGAATGCAATGGGAGTCCAACATCAGCTTCTGTCACTGCACTCTCAGCTCTCAGTTACCTCAGAGGTCTTCCAGCCCAGCAGCAGATACGTCGCCATGACTTCATTATACTTCTGGTTCACCAAAGAGTCAGTGATCTCGTCCCGAGTGTATCCCATGTTTACCATGAGGTCTGCAGTGAAGGGAATAGGCTGTTAAAGCAACAAGAACTGCCAAGTGGGAAGACTAGAGATCGGATACTGAGAGAAAACTGACCTGTTCTCCGGGGATCCTTGTAGTCTGGCTCAGGATCTGTGTACGGCTTCAGCTCATCGTCCTCATAACCAACATTCATCCAACGATCTTTCATTATTTGCTGGTCAAGACAATAATTACGGTCAGACTCAACAAAGGAAGATAGACTCTGATTCCTGCAGTGTATCTTCCACCATCTGAGGACCTCCTGAAGCCCTTCGGCCAATCAGGTATTAACTAGGATGGTCACGTGGGCAATGGAGAAATCACAGCTGCCAACAGCACAGCAACATCCCAAGTTTCTGTGCCATAAATTCTGCATCATGGGTCTGAGAGGTGCAAAGATCTCCCATTCTTGAGATGCACCAAATAAAAAGAGGTGAAATAATCAGACTGGAGGATAACCAAACCCCACCATCCACCAGATAGTAGACCTGACCGAGAACGGTGTGTCAGGATGATGAATGTCAGGTACAGACTAGCCCTGGCTGACTGAAGCAAGTACAATGCTGTGCCTGCACAGACTATACTTGGCTGCACTGCGCAAGCTGCCCCCTGTACATTTAAAATCCTATACAAAGAATGGACACACATCTCTCTCTAACTCACCTCTAAGCTGCCTCGTTTGGCTGGATTTAGTACCAGGAATTTCTTCAGTAGGTTTTCACAGTCTGTGGACATGTAAAAGGGGATTCGATACTTGCCTCGCAGCACTCTCTCTCGCAGTTCCTGATGGAAAGATAGAAAAAGCAAAACAAATTGAAAATAAGCACATCTCCAATTTCATTGATCACCCTTCACCCCAACCAGATCTAGAGGTACTACCTTCACAGAGAATGACAGCAGGTTACATAGCAGACTCTCAGCTGTACGCCAACATCACACAGGGCAGGTTACACCATGGATATATTTCCAAATGGTGAACTGTGGCTCCCCCCAACCAGTGCTCCCACGTTCAACACCAACAGCAAGGGGAATGATGGTAAGGCAGAGGTTGTGGGATGGGGAAAAGGGAGGGCGGGATGAGGAGATGCCTGAGCAGAGATTAGGGAATAGGTAGAAGTGGGAATGAGAGGGCCAAGTGGCAGTGAGAAAGAGGGGGAGGACTGAGCAGCAGGGAGGGGTGGGGGGGGTCGAGGGGCGGGGCTGAGGGGCAGGGAGAGAGAGGGCATTGGGGAGAAGAGAGGTGAGAGGCAAGGGGCAGGAGAGGGAGAGGGTGGTGAGAGGGGAGGGACCAGAAGGGTCAGTGTGCTTGACCAGCACCAAAACAAAAGAGCGATCGGGCCCATTCTGGTTTCTGGGATTTTGTGAGGCAAAAGATAGTGGGTCCACAAACACTTGCTCCACTTTGATGCATCATGTCTAAAGCATTGAGAAGGCTCTAGATTCACACTCGCGCTGATCCAGTAACGCAGGCTCCCTCATTGCAAACACATGGAAAGGACAATCAATGTTACATCCCCTTCCCCAGCCAGTAGCAGCACCCACACCCACCACCCCACTCCCCCACTTCCCCCCTCCCCCCCACACACACACACACAGGCACGCACACACCTCCTCCGCCCTCAGCAGCCCTTCCCTCCCCCAACCCCTTAGGCTGTGACTTCCTTCTGCAACAAGCAAGTTTTAGCTAAAAGGAAACCTTTTAGGCTCCCACAGATACCAGCAGACACTGTTTCTGGATGAGGGCACTCATTGGTCCATCCTAATACACACTACTAGAGAGCCCTACCCTCCTCCGCTATAGCCCTCAGCTGTTTCCTAAACTGTTGCAGGGCATGGCACATAGATTGAGCAGGAACTTCCAGAAGGTGACAGGATTAATATCTGGCAGGTAAAATCTTGCAGGGCTGCGGGCAAGATAGCCCAGGGAGTGGGATTACACTTTCAACTCATTCCACGTGACCAGAAGAAAATGAGGCACTGACGGAGCTGCAAGGAGAAAAATGCTAGAACCAAGGGGGTTTATATCAGGAAAGAAAGACTGTGCTCTTCCCTCTTGGATAAACAGGGGGCTGAGAGGTGATCCAATACAGATGTTAAAAACGAAGGGGGCTGGAGAAAACAATGTAGAGAGGACGTGTCCCTTTCGTGGGGAAACTACAGCACCAAGAACTGTATCTGTTTGAGAAAGCAGCCCACCACCACCTTCTCCAAGGCAATTAGGGATGAGTAATAAATGCTGGTCTAGGCAAGCAGTGCCCTGCACAAATGAAGAATGTCACTGATAAATCCAGTGGGGAATTCTGAAGAGACAACCTCACCCAGAATGTGGGCCACACTCCCACAGGGAGGGATCGAGGGGAATATCATCAATCCACATAAAGGGGAATGAAACTGGATAAACCTGAAGGATAAGGTGAGATGGAGATAGTGTTACCGAAGGTTCACATGGAGCAGAACACCTGTATGGCCCTGTCAGGAACAAGACCAAGCATGTGATTACGTGGGTTTTTTTTGGCTTATCTCAGTTTTCTGTGATATGGAGGTGCCGGTGTAGGACTGGGGTGGACAAAGTCAAAAATCACACGACACCAGGTTATAAGTCCAACAGGTTTATTTGAAACCACAAGCTTTCAGAGCACAGTCCCTTTGTCAGGTGCAGTGACTTGGTATCGTGTGATTTTTAACTCCGTTTTCTGCGGTGCAACTGCAGCAAACCCAGTTAATCTTTTCACCAGAAGCTGCAACAAGCAGCCTTTCCTGTGCTGGAATAGGCAGCTCTGCTATTAGACGGACAAGTGACAAAACCCACCAGGAGAGATGTGCAAGGAAAACCAGCGTCGTTCCACTATCTAGGAGTAGACAGTAACCTCAAGTGGCACCAGAGCCAGCCTGTGAGGTAAAGCACACTTTCAAGACCATCAAGGCTTCCTGGGAGTTGTTTTTTGGTAAGAATATTTATTGAAAAGGCACAAAGTGATTGCTTGTGTCAGGGGAAATTTGGCTGAATGGATTCTTGTAGAATTATACAGTAATGCAGGGAAGGAGGTCACTCAGCTATGTATTAATCCCATTTTCACCCACCCCAATTCTTCCCCAACAGATCTCTTATCTTTTCCTTTTCAGCTCTTTATCTCATTTCCCCTTTGAAAGTTCAAACAGCTTCCCACATTGGAGAGTACAATTACTCACTGTCAAAGAAGTAGCTCAACTCTCCCTCCGGTTACCCTTGTTCACTTTCCAACCACATCAGATGCTGTTCTTCTCTAAGGAGAACAGCCCCAGTTTTTCCGGTCTGAAATACGCCATCCCTATTGCAGGATTCTGGACAAACCTCTCTTACAGCCCTCCCATGATTCCTGACATCGTTCCTAAGGCATGTGGTTCAGAAATAGACACACTGTCGCCCTGAGACCTGACCCAATTATTCATGACAGTTTGGTATCACTCCGATTCTGTATAAACCTGCAGAAATCCAGCCAATGATCACATATGCTCCTTCCATATTAAAACCAGACTATCCAAGTACCTTCAAGTTCTGTCCATCAAAGGGCAGCGAACCACTCACGAGTGTGTACAGGATCACTCCGAGACTCCAAACGTCCACCTCTGGTCCATCGTATTTCTTCCCCTGGAAAAGCTCGGGAGCAGCATAAGGCGGGCTCCCACAGAACGTGTCTAATTTATTCCCCAGTGTGAATTCATTACTGAAGCCAAAGTCTGCTATTTTTATGTGCATATCTCCATCTAACAGCAAGTTCTCGGCCTGGATGGAAAAAACACAAATAAAAATTAGAGAAACAGGAAATGGAGCAGATTAAAGTGTCTGATCACACAAAAGGAGTGCGATTTTAGTGAGACTGAGAGTGAGACCAGGAGTAGCCACCAGTAACACTAAACACTAGACTCTAAACACAGTGCAACAATCATCCTCTATGCAGGCTAGTTCATCAAAACAATTTGAAATCTGATTAATTAGCTCTATTTTCAGTTCAGTGCAGCTAGGAAGTTGTGTCATACAAGTCACTTGCTGAACAAGAGAACACCAATCAGCTTCGAGCATCTGACAGATTTCCATTACACTGGCTAGAAGGTGCTCCCTGACATCTCCCTTCGTTGGCTCGGCTCGTATTGTAACATTATTCCCATGTTATAGACTTTGCTACCCACCACAGAAAATAGTCTCTCTCTACTGAACCCTTTAATCATCTTAATTTTGATCAGGTTCCCACACCTGAGCGTGGTCTGTGCAATCCCTTTTAGCCTGGAATCTTTCTGGTAGTGGTAGTGGCCCTACCTCTATGCCAGGAGGCCTGGGTTCAAGACCTACCTGCTCCAGAGGTATGGAAGGACATCTCTGAAAAGGTTGATCATAAAAATATCTGGTGAATTGACACTGCACAACCTCAAAAGCCAATATCTCTTTGCTGAGGTGTGGTCACTGGGACTGAACACAGTGCTTCCAGATGGAAGCTAATTGGAACCTTTATCTAACTTGGGGGGAGTGTGACTTGCAATCTGAAATAAAGGCCAGCAATCCATGAGAAGGGGCCGGGGGCAGCACAGTACCTGAGGGGACCAGCAAAGTTCAAAAGTAATTCAGAGATGTAGCTGCCCTTACAGTTATGTCTTCCCTCTTAACTCATTCACTGGATGTGGCTATCACTAGCTAGCCAGCCATTTATTGCCTGCACTTAGCTACCCTTGAGAAAGTGGTGGTGAGCTGCCTTCTTGAAACGCTGCAGTCCATGTGTTGCTGCAGGGAATCCTACAATGCCATTAGGGAAGGAGTCCTAGGATTTTGACCCAGTCACACTGAAGGAAGTGATATATTTCCAAGTCAAAATGGTGAATGGCTTGGAGGTGAATTTGCAGGGGGTGGTATTCCCATGTATCTGGTGCCCATTCCCCTTTTAAACAGTAGTGGTTCTAAGTCTGGAAGGAGTCTTGGTGAATTTCTACAGTGCCTCTTGCAGATGGTACACACTGCTGCTACTGAGTGTTGGTGGTGGAAGGTGTGGCACCAATCACATTGGCTGCTACCTTAGACATTACAAAATGGATTGCATCAACTCAACCACATAACAAACAATGCACGCCAAATACAATTCACTCTACAGAGGAAACAGTAATACAAGGCACAATATTCAAGATAAGTTTAATCACAGAACAACTAACAAATAAACAATGAACCTGCACGGTCATCATGTATCACAGTCAGGGACTACTAGGAGGAGAAATAGTCATAACGGTCCTTACCTTCAGGTCCCTATGAACAATGCACTTCTGGTGACAGTACTGCACAGCAGATACTATCTACAAAACACAAGCAGGAGAAACAATGTGACATCTGGTCAACTTCTAGGGTCTTGCTCAGCTTGTCAAACCAGATTATAGCTAGCCCAGAATTCATTTCAACGTCAGTGGCTTCACAAATATCCCAATGAGAAGTATTATTACTGGAACCCTCAGGAACCTCTACAGAAATCACACACAATGATACTTGTAAATGACAGAGGACAAAGTGTCATAGTGAAAAATTCACCAGATACCAGTGAGGCCACAGTGACAGTAGCCAGGTAAGTTAAACAGGAAATGTCAACATGTCACCTTACAATGCACATTGTAGACAGAAGAACCTAATTCCATGTTTTATGGTTTTTGTGAACAGCTTAGCTTTTGCATACAGAAAAATACAGCAAGGTCTGCTGTTACCAGATACCAAATGATGTGGTAATGCTCCAAACCATCCAGGGAGGACACATGCCTCACTTCCATCCTGTGCTCAGTTCAATGAGAACAGCTGACCCCTCGGTATCCATAGGGTAGGCACAGCAGAGAAGGTCATGAGCTAGGGTTCCAGCTCCCAGTTAGCAACATCACCTCCTCCTCTGCTTCCTCTCCTCCATACCGCTGCCGCTGCCACCACCACCCCCCTCACCCCCTCTAAAATAACATCCGACAAAAAAGTCAACAAACACATCCAGGTTGGTGAAGGGGACCGGGGAGGAGACAGTGGAGATAGGCTCCAGCTGAAGATGGTGAGGGTGGGGGTAGACAGGGAATGAATGAGAGGGGCAGGCAGAGAGGGAGACAAGGTATAACATGGAAAGGAGGAATAGGAGAGGAGGGGGTAGGGATAAGGGAGAAGGGAAGGAACACCCAGTGAGGGGGTCATTAGGGAGAAGAGGGAAAGAAGAGGGAGGGGGAAAGGTTGAATTTGAGCTCTGGCTGATGAAGGGTATCGAGAGATGGATGCACTGATAGGAGAACGGGTAAAGGGTAGAGGTTCTTGGTGAGCACTGACCTGTCTGAATTTTGCTCTTGCTTCTTTTTCTTTCATTCTTCCATGTGCAACTAAATAATCAAATACTTCCCCTGCAGGAGCACACAAACACGGCTTAGCAAGCTGCAACCAAACATGAAGAACCAAATTGTTCAGCAACTTACCCCACACAACACACAGTGTGAGCAATGAGCTGTCGCCATCATTTAATACAATAACGCATCACAGAGGCTGGAGGCTGAGGTGCAACAAAGAACTAGTGACCTAAAGAATAGATGGTGGGTGGAAAGACCATGCGAGACTTGACAAGTCACCAACAACCACGACGTGTGCAATTTCTTCACAATTATCCACCAACTTCACCTCCTTGTTCAAGTCTTTATGAAGCTTTACAACCAAATAAAGCCCTTTGCCTCCAGTGCTTCACCACTTCACGATGTTGTTCCTGTTCTCTGACCTAGAGTCTATTCCCTGGGAAGAACAGCCTCTCAGCAGCCTCACACATACCATCAAAGACTGCTCCTGTGGCGCTCAGGGTGGGGAAGGTTAAGGGTTAGGCGTTCCATACAGCATCCAAAAAGCATGGAAACCAAGTTTACACCTCATTGATAAACAAGGTCACCAGAAAATGTGTTAGTAGACTCTCTGATCAACTTACCATTCAGGAGCAAATTACTGTAGATGTTGGAATCTGAACTGAAAACCAAAAATGCTGGAGATCACAGCAGGTCAGAGCTTTTCTGACGAAGAGTCATCCAGACTCAAAACATTAACTTGCTTTCGCTCCACAGATGCTGCCTGACCAACTGTGATCTCCAGCAATTTTGTTTTCAGTTCAATTTACAACTCAGGTTAGCTCGTGGCCCAGTAATAATACCAGCCAAGTTGGAGCCAATGTTACCATCAGGATTATAGTGAAGCATGAAAGGGGAGGAGGATGAGGAGGTGGAAATCATCTATGAAACGTTATTCAATTGGTTTGAATGGAAAGCAGTGAGCAGGCTAATTTCAGCTCAGGCTAATACAGCCAGACTTTGGACCTGGATGTTCATATAATGAGGCAAACACAGGAGGTCAGGAAACTTCTGCATTCTGGAGATTAATTCAGGACTCAGGGACAGCCTGCACTTGGCTGCAGGAGCAGAGAGGCGCGGTGGACAAAGAATTCTCCAGGCATGGCATCTGACAGGAGCTTTTCTTACTGGGGAATGCAGGGCGGGGTGCTGAAGACAACTGGTGCATGAGGAGCAGTCCATCAAAAAATGCGGCCTTTCCTCAAATGTTCACCCTTCGCTGCGTTTAGAGAGGGGGACCAGAGCTATGATGCAGCATTCAAGAAGCTGTCGGTGGGTACAATCCCAGGGAATGATGCCCAGTTTCAGCATGAGTACAGTGAATTATGTGCATCTCACACACTTTTCATCCTACTGCGGGTTACCAAGACTGGCGGCAAGACTGGGAAGAAATTCTGGACTAGTGACTAACATGTCATTCTCTCTCGTACACACACAAACCGCTGCAATACTTACCCCCACTGGCGTACTCCATTACTAAATACAGTGTTTTTTCCGTTTCTATAACTTCAAATAATTTAACTGCAAGACACAGAAAGAAAAGAAAACAGGTGAAGTTTCACCTCTAATTCAACAAGCTGTTATGGGACAATAAAGATTTAATCTCCTGAAAGGATGGTGAGGATCTAGTAGAAAACTGAACACTAGTCTGAACTTCCAGCTTGTGGCTACACGCTTTGAGAGCGATAAGTCAGGTATGTATTGTACAAGCAGCAATTAAACTGTGAAACAGTCACACAAACAACTCTCCCACAGCCCCTGTCATAATCCAAAGGATTCCTCTGAGTGGGGAAATGTGATGAATGGGAGGTGGAGGCTAATGCTCTGTACCCAGGGAGAGTGTGACTACTGCAGGCAGTTCACAGGAGGTTTACTAGATTGATTCCTGGAATAAGTGAGTTGTCTTTGGGACAAAAGTTTGGCTGGACCAGGCGAGATCCGGGGGGAACTGTTTAAAAATTAACAACTGCCCTTTCAGGATGAAGATGAGAAGACTTTTTATCCCTCAGAGGGTTGTACGATTTTGGAACTCTGCCTTAGAAGGCAGAGGAGGTGGGATCACTGAATATTTTTAAAGACAGAGGAGGATCAATTCTTGTTAGGCAGGGGAGTCACGTGTTACTGGTGTGTAGATGGGAGTGCAGAAATCCAAATGCAAATGCATCAGCCATCAACTGATCAGTGGAGCATGATCAAGGGACTGAATAGCCTACATCTGCTCCTATTTTGTACGCTTATATCCCTTCTGTTCTGAGGAAAGGTTACTCCTTCAAGGTGAGGATAAATTATATGCTAGCATTTTCCACCATATCACATCCTGAGGTAATTGAGGCTGTGTACTTAAATTGGGAATGATTAATTCAAGAGGCGAGAATCACAGCAGCCTCCCCAAATCCACCAGTGTTTGCTTAGCTACTGTGCAAGATGGGGAGGTGGGCTGGAGTGAGTTGTAGGGCTGACATTTTCCAACTTAAGCTCTGGAATCCATAGATTGGGAGAGTTGGAGGACGGAGGTGATCTCATTGAAAGTTACAAAGTACTAAAAGGGATGGACAGGGTAGATGCAGACAAGATGTTTCCACAGGCTGGGACTGGGTTAGGGTTAGGGAGGATCAAGGTGAGAGAGGATGGAATAAGACAAAAACAGCTGGGTGTGAATGAGCAGAGACCCAACACTCCACTCCCCACAGAAGAACCCAGTAAGAGCTTCACAGTAGAACGAGCCAGTTCCACACAGACTGAATGTTAGCTTGAAGAAACCCACTCTTACCTATATTAGGATGATTTAGAATCTTCATTATTCGCACTTCACGAAACAACTAAAAGAGAACAAACAAAATGACAATTCAGCTAACATAAGCTGATATCTTACATTACTTTACACAAAGAATTTACATGTGAGCTGTTTACCGAACTTTAACCCTGTGGCCAAAGATTCAACCTGCATCTTTGTCACTTTCCCTGTTGAGGATCTCAATATCAATGTTAAAACGAGGGACAATCTAAGCACAAACCGATCCAATCCCAGGGAGAACACAGGGACAAACCAATCCAATCCCAGGGAACACACAGGCACAAACCGATCCCTGGGGAATACAGATGGACAATCTGATCCAGTCCTCATTGGCCATACATGCATTATAGTGACAGAGCAGACACTAACTAATCTCAGCTGGGAGACTGTATAGACATTGTGACCAATCTCAGCCATCACTGAAATTCTGCCAATAGGTTGTGCCTACAATGTGATTGAGCAATATTGTATACGAATTTCAGTGCTGGTGTGATACCAGGTAAATAGATCAGTTCTCACATTGAATCAAATACACATAGAAGATAGGAGCAGGAGTAGGCCAGTCAGCCCCTTGAGCTTGCTTCACCATTCAGTCTAATCATGGCTGATCGTTGAACTCAATACCCTAATCCCATCCTTCCCCGATACCTCGAAATCCCTTTCACCATATCTACCTTCTTCTTGAAAATGCACCATGTTTCGCCCTCAACCACTTCCAGTGATAGTGAATTTCACAGGCTCACCATTCTCTGTGCTAAACGTTTTACCCCTTGTCCTTAAACCATGACCACAGTTCCACTACATCAGGAACATCCTTCCTCCATCTAACCTGTCCAGTCCTGTTAGAATTTTATAGTTTTCTATGATATTCCTCCCTCATTCCTTTAAACTCCAGTGAATGCAATCCTAACCAACTCAACCTCTCCTCAGACATCAGTCCTGCCATCCCAAGTAATCCTTTGCTGCATTCCCTGTATAGTATGGAGGCCCTTCCTCGGATAAGGGGACGAAAACTACACACAATATTCCAGGTGTGGCCTCACCAATGCCCTGTGTAATTGCAGCAAGACCTCCCTGTTGCTCTATTCGAATCCTCTCACTTTGAAAGCCAGCATACAGCTTGCCTTCTTTACTGTCTGCTGCATGTGCACACTTACCTTTCAGCGAATGGTGCATAAGGATACCCAGGACTTGTTGAACATTCCTTCCTCTCAATTTACAGCAATTCAAATTATAATCTTCCTTCATATTTTTGCTACCAAAGTGAATAACCTCATTTATCCACATTAAACTGCATCTGCTATGCAACCTGGCCAATCACACTGTAACATCTCTGCATCTCCCCACAGCTCATTCTTCCACCAGAGTTTGTATCACTGACAAATTTTGAGATAATACAGAGTCAAACAGCACAGAAACAGATCCTTTGGTTAGCATAGTGGCTCAGTGGTTAGCACTGCTGCCTCACAGTGCCAGAGACCTGGGTTCAATTCCACCCTTGGGAGATTGTCTGGGTGGAGCATACACGTTCTCTCCATGACTGCATGTATTTCCTCCAGGGGCTCAAATTTTCTCCCATAGTCCAAAGATGTGCAGGCCAGGTGGGTTAGCCATGGGAAATGCAGGGTTACAGGGATAGGGTAAGGGGGTGCATCTGGGTGGGTATTGTTTGGAGGTTCGGTGCAGACTCGATGAATCGCTTTTGGGATTCTGTGATTCTAACACGTCCATGCTGACCAAGTTTCCCCAAACTAAACTAATCCCACTTGACTGCATTTGGCCCATTTCCCTTTAAACCTTTCAGATTTATGTGCTTGTCCAAATGCCTTTTAAATGCTGTAACTGTACCTGCATCTATGTGAATAGCTGGGTACTAGTACCCACGCTGTGGTAGTCCACTAGTCACTGCCTGTCATCAGGGAAAGATGCATTCATTCCTACTGTTTCCTGCCTGCTAATCAATTTTCAATTCATCACAATACACTGGCCTCAATGCCATTAATTAATTTTACACATGAATTTCTACATGGGGCTTTGTGAAAGTGCAAATAAACCACATCCACTGGCTCTTCCTGATCAACTCTACGAGTTACATCCGGGAAGAATTCCAGTAGATTTGATGAGCACAATTTCCCTTTTGTAAATCCACGCTGACTATGTTGGATTTGAGCACTGTTTTCTCAGTACGCTGCTATTAAATCTTTTATAATGAATTCCAGCATCTTCCCCACTATCAACCTCAGACTCATTGGTCTATAACTCCATGTTTTCTCGCTGCCTCCATTTTGAATAGTGGGGCTACCCTTCAATCCGTAGGAACGCTTCCAGGGTCTAAAGAATCTTGGAAGATGACCACTAATGTACCCACTACTTCTAGGGCCACTTGTTTATCACCGACAGCCACAGGCAAGGTGCTGCAAGACTAAGTTGGCTAACGTGGTGTCATGTTTAAGGATGGCTGCAAGGAAAAGCCAGGGAACAATAGACAAGTGAGCCTTATGTCAGTTGTAGGTAGGTTGTTGGAGAGGATTCTGAGGGACAGGATTATATGCATTTGGAAAGGCACAGACTGATTAAGGATAGTCAGCATGGCTTTGTGCCTAGGAAATCGTGTCTCACTAACTTGACTGAGTTTTCTGAAGAAGTGACAAAGAAGACTATGAAGGCAGTGGGAGGCGTTGTCTATATGGACTTCAGCAAAGTGTTCGACAAGGTTCTGCATGGCAGACCAGTTAGTAAGGTTATATCATACGGGATTCAGGGGGAGCTAGCCAATTGGATATGAAAAGTTGGAGACAGAGGGTAGTGTTAGAGGGATGTCTTTTGGACTGGAGACCTATGACCAGTGGTGTTCCACAAGGATGAGTGCTGGGTCCACTGCTTCTCATCATTTATTTAAATAATTTGGATGTTAACATCAGATGTACAGCTATTAAGTTTGCAGACGACGCCAAAATAGGTGGTGTAGCGGACAGTGAAGATTATCTCAGAGTACAATGGGACCTTGATCAGATGGGCCAATGGGCTAAGGAGTGGCAGATGGACTTAAATGTGAGGTGATGTAGTTTGTTAAGGCAAACCAGGGCAGGACTTATACAGTTAACGGTCGGGCCCTGGGGAGTATTGCTGAACAACGAGACCTAGAGGTTCACAGTTCCTTAGAAGTGGAATCCAGGTAGGCAGGCACTCTTGCCTTCATTGGTCAGTGTATTGCAATAGGAATTGGGATGTCATGTTCCAGATGTACGGGTAATTAGTGAGGCCACTTTTAGAATACTGCATACAGTTCTGGTCACGTTCTGTACAAAGGACGGTGTTAAACTTGAGAGGGTGCAGAAAAGATTTACAAGAATGTTGCCAGGATTGGAGGAGGCTGGCACAATTACAACATTTAAAAAGGCACCTGGCTGGGTATATGCATAGGAAGAGTTTAGATGGATATGGGCCAAATGCTGGCAAACGGGACTAAGTTAGATTGGGATATCTGGTTGACAAGTTGGACCGAAGTCTGTTTCCATGCTGTATGACTGTAAGTAATCTGGGATGTAGATAATCAGGCCCTGGGAACTTATCAGCTTTTAATCTCATCAATTTCTCCAACACCATTTCTCTACTAATACAGATTTGCTTCAGTTCCTACCTCTCACTAAAACCTGCGCTTCCGCCCCCATCATTTCTGGTGCATTATTTGTGTCCTTTGTAAAGGCAGAAGTGAAGTATGGATTTAGTTCATCAGCCATTTCTTTGTTCCCCACTATAAATTCCTCTGTTTCTAGCTGTAAGGGACCTATATTAGTTTTCACCATTTTTTTTCTCTTTGCATACAGAAACTTTTACAGTCAGTTCTTATGTGCCCCCAAGCTTACTTTCATACTCTGCGTTCCCCATCTTAATCAGTCCCTTGATCATCCTTTACAGACTTCAAAATGGTTCCCAATCCTGAGGTCTGTTGTTTTTCCTTGCCAATTTGTATGCCTCTTTTTTTTGCATCTAATGCTATTTCTAACTTGCTGGAAAAGCTCAGCAGGTCTGGCAGCATCTGTGAAGGAAAAAAACAGCGTTAACGTTCCTCAGAACAAGACCCGAAACGTTAACATTGTTTTGTCCTTCATAGATGCTGCCAGACCTGCTGAGTTTTTCTAGCAATTTTGTTTTTGTTCCTGATTTACAGCATCCGCAGTTCTTTCAGTTTCTATTTCTAACTTCCCTCGTAAACCATCATTTGGCCACTGCTCTCTTTGCACTTTTGCGCCAGACAGGGAAAAACCATCTTTGGAAGTTCACTCATTCACTCTTTGAAGCCACTGTTTATTCATGGTCATTCCATTCAGTAACATTTCTCAATCCATCATAGTCAACTCATGCCTCATACCATTGGCATTTCTCTTAATAAGATTCAGAACCCTAGTCTCAGAATCAGTTACATCACCCTCCGTCTTGTTGAAGAATTCTATCACATTGCGGTCGCTCATCCTCAAGGGGTCTCTAACAACAACATTACCAATTGTTCCTTTCTCATTGTATAATACCCAGTGGAGGATGGCCTGTTTTCTAGTTGGTTCCTCAACATATTGGTCCAGGAAACCATTTCATATTCACGCTAAGAATTCCTCCTCTACAGTATTGTGATTAAGTTGATTCATCCAATTTATGTTCAGATTAAAGTCACCCATAATTACAATGTTCTTTTACCATATACATCTCTGATTTCCTGTTTAATCTCATGTTCTTTCAATTGTTCAACATATAAAGAGTACTGACCATACTCATCAAGCTTGCACATTCAAAACCCAAAACAAACCGTTGACAGATATGATTCTGCAATTGGATGGCACTTGAACTATCCTGAGCATGCTAACAGCGACATTAAGAACTGGATTAACATGGCTCATTCACACTTGCCACAAGCAACGTGTATTCACTCTCAGGGATGCTGTTTGCTGCAAATGAGCACTGCACATTTTTGAGCTTAGAGAATCAGCCAGAGCTAATTTGCCAAACCAATCAGCACTTTTTTCTCCCTTTAGTAGAAATTGCTGTATTTGTCTGAAATTTGTCCTGATGAGTGCAAGACAAATGCTGGAGTTGCTCAGGGTAGTGTCCTAAGCCCAACCATCTTCAGCTCTTCACCAATGATCTTCCTTCCATCATTAGGTCATGTGGGGATGTTCACTGATGATTGCACAATGTTCAGCACCAATTGCAACTGCTCAGATACTGAAGCAGTTCATATTCAAATACAACAAGATCTAGACAATATCCAGGTCTTGGGCTGACAAGTGGCAAGTAACATTTACACCACATAAATGCAGGCTATGATCATCACCAATGAGACAACCTAACCACTGTCCCTTGGCATTCAGTGGTGTTAATATCATCAATTCCCCCCTATCAACATCCTGGAGGTTACCATTGACCAGATACTCAATTGAACTTGCCAAGTAAACACAAGAGCAGGTCAGAGGCTAGGAATACTGCGGTGAGTAAATCACCTCCTGACTCCCCAAAGCCTGTCCATTGTCAAGAGGGCACAAGTCAGGAGTGTCATGGAATACCTTCCACGTGCCTGATTGGTGCAGCCCTAACAACACTCAAGTAACTTAACACCATCCAGGTGTTACGCTCCCGCTTGATTGCCACCACATCCACAAACATCCACTCCCTCCACCCCTGACGCTCAGTAGCAGCAGTGTGTACTACTACCAGATGCACTGCAGAAATTCACCAAACATCCTTAGGCAGTACCTTCCAAACCCACGATTACTCCCATCTAGAAGGACAAGGGCAGCAGATACATGGAACACCACCATCTACAAGTTTTCCTCTGAAACCCTCATCATCTTGACTTGGAAATATATTGCTGTTCCCTCACTGTCGCTGGGTCAAAATCCTGGGACTCCCTCCCTAGGGGCATTGTGAGTCAACCCACAGCACATGGACTGCAGCGGTTCGAGAAGACAGCTCACCACTACCTTCGCAAGGATATTTAGGGATGGGAAATAAATGCTGGCCAGCCAGCAATGCCCACGAATGAATTAAAAACAAGTTTCTCCTTTCAAGAAGTTTCAAGTTCTGTTCCACCAAGTGACTGTTTGGACAGGACAATGTCTTGCTTGGCTGTTTCAGAGGGTTCTGAGGAAGGGTCACCGGACCCGAAACGTTAACTCTGTTTTCTCCTTCACAGATGCTGCCAGACCTGCTGAGCTTTTCCAGCAATTTTGTTTTTGTTTCAGAGGGCAGTTGGGATTCACATTACTGTGGCTCTGGAGTCCTATTTAGGCCAGATTCTATCTTTAGGTAAAGATGGAAGGTTTCCACCTCATTGGTGAAGCAGATGTGTTTTTACAACAAATCAATGGAGGTTTTTTGATCACCAATGGTGATCATAGCTTTATAATCGCAGACTTATTTAATTAAGTGAATTAATTTAATGAACCCCAGCTGCTATGGTGGGATTTGGACTTATTCAGACTGGCAGTTCAGGCTTCAATATTAGAAGTCCAGTCACATATCCATTAGGCTGTAGCTTCTTCATATAAGGGCAGCTATGTAAAAAACATTGATTTTATGGAGGACAGAGATAGAATGGAGAGGTTTAGGGAGAAAATTCCAGGTTTTTGGGCCCAGGGAACGACACGGTGGCTCAGGGGTTAGCACTGCTGCCTCACAGCTCCAGGGACCCGGGTTCAATTCGATCCTCGGGCGACTGTGTGGAGTTTGCACGTTCTCCCCATGTCTGTGTGGGTTTCCTCCAGGTGCGCCAGTTTCCTCCCACAGCCCAAAGATGTGCAGGTTAGGTGGACTGGCCATGGGAAATTGTCCCATAGTGTCCAGGGATATACAGGCTAGGTGGGAAATGCAGGGTTACAGGGATAGGGCAGGAGGTTGGGTCTGGATGGGATGATCTTCATAGGGTCAGTGAGGACCCGATGGGCCTAATGGCCCGCTTTCACACTGTAGAAATTCTATGGACTCAATAGGGGGCAATGATGCAGAGATTAAAACTAGGAGTGTTAAGGGGCCAGAACTAGAGAAGCTCCGAAATTTCGGAGAGTTCTAGGGGCTGGAGGAGGTCTGCACGTACTGAGTCACAGAGAGACTGTGAAAAAGGTGAGAATTGAAACATTTTCCAATAATGCAGTGAAGTGATAAGAACGACAAAAAGGTTTTTGCTAACCCTGAGCTGCCTAAAATGGTAACAGCAGCCACACAAATAGGGAAATAAATCTGCCCTTTCTTGCAACTTTCAGCTTGTTTGCTACAATAAACACTTTCTAAAGTCTGTCATGTATGAATACCTAAGCTCTCACACTCCCCTAAGTAGCTGCAGAATTTTATTCGGTGCCCTGATGAAGACTGATAACGATCAGGTTCTAACTGTCTGGTATTTGTTTTTGAGACTGAATGCACTGGAATTTATGGGTGGTCCCCACTTAAAAGCTTGCGGCTGCAAAGAAACTTGTATCCAGATTGGGAACAGGGGAGGAAAAAAAGGCATTCTGGATGAGACTAAGTACTGTGCAAAATAACAAACAGGATTAGCATGATGTACACAACTTCTCAGCAGAAGTACAAGTCCATGGAAGATACACCCAGGAACCATATGGCTGCAGTATTGGTCGGTTATGGGTTACAAAAGCCCTTCTTCAAACAGTGAGGAATAAGGGATTTCTGCAACTTTGGTAGGGGAGAAGGGAAACCCTACCTACAGAAATAAAACCCAGCTCGAAGATGGGCCCACTGCCCTGACTGCAAGTTGAACAGGAGATGGACACAGCGAGAGCGAGTGAGCGCGAGAGAGAGAGAGAGAGAGAGCGCGTCAGAGAGATGAAAGAACTCTGTGGTAACCACACCTCCCCACCCCTCGGGATTATAAATAAATACTAACAACACTGCAGAGCAGCCAAGTGCTGACGTGCCAAGGGTCAAATCCATTGAGGTCAATGTAAGAAAATACTGCTCATGTTTACATTGCATGGCTCTGAAAAATAACCAAGTTCTATTTATGCCAGGGCATGCCATGACCGCTCACAAGTACTTCAGTCTGGGGCATCAGACAGGGTTCCATTCAGATAAGTGTTAATATCTGCCTTCTTCAAACAGACTCCAGCCAGGCCTAATTCACACCATGGTACATGTAGCAGCACAGTGGTTAGATCACAGGTTTATTAATCCAGTCAATCCCAGTTCCACAGATATCAATTCCAATTCCATCAGAGCAGCTTCAGAATATAAATTCAAACAAAGAAATCAGAAATATAAAGCTACCATTAGGAATGATCCTGAACCTGCTGCATTGTCATTGATCTGTTTCCGCAGTGAAATCTGCTGTCCTGACCTAATCTGGTTTACTTGTGACTCCAGACCTACTGCAAATGGCTAATTCTTTACTGCCCTGACAAATAGATAAGTAAGACACTTCCATTCCACAATATCAGCTCACAACTACTAGCATCTCAAGGGCAACAAATACGAGCATTGTTGGCAAACATGTCTAAGCACTTAAGAGATAGTCAACAGAGACACCAAGTAGCCCAGGCTGTTAAGTGATGGTTCACACAGCATTGCAGGAAGGCAAATGCTGACAGTAGTTTATAATGTGATTCACTAACAGGAAAACTTGGTTAAACATCAGAAGTAACGCTAGTGCACAAAAACATGCCTCACACCCCAGATTTTAAATATGCAGAGACTCCAGCAATTTCTGAATTGATGAAAGAGTAGGTTGAGAGAAGTAAGCGCAGACACAATACCTATGTATATATGAACCTAGGTAACACAGACAGGTACAGGAAGCTTATGACTTTGAACAGAAATGACTCCCCTGAGATTTTCCAATAGCTGCACACGACAAAGTGTGGTGTGGTCGATCTTTCTTTCATTGCTGACGGAAACTGAGTACCACACCTCGGAGTAAATACCAGTTCCTTCCTGGAAGGTGCATCCCAGGCTCGTGTGTCCAGCACGGTTCAGTATGCACCACTCTTAAATCTTCATCATCCTGACTTAGAGGCAAGTCCCTCTCTAGGGTTTGAGCACAAACGTCTGGTTGACACTCCAGTGCACTAACCAAGGAAGCGCTGCGTTGCCGGAGATTTCACCTTTTGCAGGAGATATTAACTGGAAACCTCGTCTGCCTCTTGGATTAGGTTACAGCTGCCATGGCCATTATTAGAAGAGGAGTAGGTTACAGTGTGCCAACAGAAGATGTGGGAGCAATGGGCTGGGGAAATAAACCCACAGGGTCCAGGGATAGAGCACAGAATGGGAAAGACTGGGTTGCTGTGCAGAGAACCAGCATCAATTTGATGGGTTGAATGGTCTGCTCCTGTGCCGTTATAATGTTCAAGTTTAGAAAGCAGGAAGTGGAGAGAGGATAGTGACAGTGGGAAGAGAAATACAGGCTGCGATCCACAGCTCCAGTTGACTGTTTCTGACATGGTACAAATATCCGCCATGGGTCAGTGGAAATCTTGTGGGTCAGAGATATCGAATAAATACATTTACATCATAGCAAACAGGAAACACATTTCACAAAAAAAACCAAACACAGAATGACTTAAGCTACCCAATAGAATCAAACGACAATGAGAAAGGCCACTCTGCCCACTGTGTTCATGGCAGCTGCACTGTTTGGCTTTTCACTCAGCTTTGCAAATGATCCAACCGAACACAAAGCCACCAACACACACATTTCCAGACACTCCCTCAGTTGTTATGTATGATTCACATTTGTTTAAGATGAGATTATTGTTGTGTTTATCAGATATAATTACCCCCAGTTACCCTGGACGCAAATAATGCTTCCTGAGATTTCACTGCACACTGCCAAAAACTCAAAAGCTCCAATTCATGACGTGAACACAAGAGGAAGTCAGTGTGAGGTTTTCCATTTCAGATCATAAAAAGACAAGATCAGGGCTTTTTTTTAAAAAGAGGCACAAAGTTAAACACAGTGGCTGTCCAATGAGATTGGTGGCTTCAGGTGTATAGCTCTTTAAAATGCCACAAAGAAGGTGCAGGAAATAATGAAAGGAGGTGAATGGAAAGCTGACCTTCGTATCTAAAGGGCTGGAATATAGCGGTGCAGACGTTATGCTGCAGTTATACAAAACCCTAATTAGACACCACTTAGAATAC
>NC_063374.1:11134595-11137484 GCF_021869965.1 Rhincodon typus
GGGGAGGGGGTTTGGGAGAACAGCAAGAATCACAGTGTGTCATTGTGGGGGCTACAAATCTGCAGACTGTTTTAAAGCCCCCTCTCCCATGGGCTTGCGCTCCTCATTCCTGTACCTTCCCAAGGTGCATGCGAATAGACCAGAATCGACCACCATGCATCACTGTCGAGTCCACCCCAGAAATACAGTAAACAAAAGAGTAGGGAGGGGGAAGACAATAATGAGGCAGTACAAGATTTGCTTATTGGAATTAATAGTCAAACCACATTCATCAATGGTAATGGCGAAAACAGAGGATACAGCTCAGAGTGTTAAGCCAACAGGACCACCCTGGCCAGACTGGTTATCCGGACCGACAGCCCAATCACCCACCTTCACCAGTCACTGATGCACAGTCCCACCACGGCCACTACAACTACAAGGGCAGCAGATACATGGGAGCACCACCCCCTGCAAGATGACCTCCAAGCCACTCACCATCTTGACTTGGAAATACATTGTCACTGTGACAAAATCCTGCAATTCCCTCCCTAAGGGCATCGTAGGTCTACTTACGGCACGTGAATACAGCTCACCACCACCTTCTCAAGGGGTAACTAGGGATGGTCAATAACTGTGGGCCCAGCCAGCGACACCCACGTCCCATGGATAATAAAAACAGCACAAACTTCCCAATAGAAGGTCAACAAAGATCAATTCAAAATGAAGAAATCAGGCAGAGTTGAGAGCAAAGGTTAAAAGGAAGTATATTTACATGTGAAGCAATTAACTTATTGCAACCATCTTGTCTTTAATCTAATTCAACAATTTTTAAAATGAAAGCCAGTATAGATACCCACTATCAAAATTCTGACGATACAAAACAAGGCATTTCGGAGACTCCTTGTTCTTACCGCTGCTCTTACATGGATTTGGCTCTTAGTCGGATGTGTAAGTGTAACGGAGCTCAAACAGGTTTAACAAACAGAAGATGTCAGGTTACCACAGGACCTGACACAGCAATGGGCTGCTAGCAGAAGGTGAAATACTATCTGTTCTGGGAAAGAAAGGACAGCATACAGGTGGACCCAGACCTAAATGGCTCAAGGTGAAGCTGGTATCCATTCCCAAGCACCAGAATCCCTCAAGCAGTAGGGAACAATCGGATCGTAGCAATTCAGCATCGGGAATGGACCCCAAAACGCTGCAGAAAATGTACAGATCCTCAGCAGTGGTTCGCTCTCGGCCCAAAGTGAATGTACAGGAAAAAGGGGTCAGTGCTTAAGCCAAAAATGGATAGTGAGAGGGGATGAGGGGAGAGTGCAGAAGGAAAGGCAAACTGTAATAGAAAATAGAAGAGTGTGGGAGTAGTAGAGAAGGAAAAGGTGGGTGCGCAGGAGAGAGAGGGTGTGGGGGTGGAGGGCAGGAGAGAAGTAAGGAAGAGGACATGTGGCAGAGTGGTAAGACAGGGAAAGACTGTGCGCGCGCATGCCAGGGTGTATGTGGGGGCATGCGTATGTTGAGGGTAAGTATGTAAGTCTGTCTGTCTGTGTGGACACACACACATGGGAGGGTGCAGACGCATGGAGGCGGGAGGGTGCAGGGGTGTGAGGAGCATACGTGAGGAGCACGCGGGGGAGAGCAGCCGCACGGGTCAGGAAGTGTGCGCGGGGTACAGCGGAGGTGGGAGGGGCACGCGGGGGAGACGGGCCAAGTGGAGGGCGGGAGGTGCACACAGCGGGGGTGGGGTGGTGCGCACGCGGGGAGGGGGACTGGGTGGTGCACATGGCTTGGTTGCGGGGTGGGGTGGGGTGGAGGAGTGAAGTGTGCATGCATGTGTCAGTCTGAGTGTGCAGGATAGGTGGTGACTTTCACCCGCCTCCAAATGTCACCAAACCTTTATCCCATGACGCCCTTTCTCTGGCTGTCAGCGTGCACAGGAGCTTTTACAATGTGCTTCCACCAAGCCCTACGTAAAGTCAGATTTCAGATTCCCAAATATGCCCCACACTAAACCAATCTGGAGAATCCAGTCTTGCAAGTATGTTCAATCTCTCTCACCCTACTGTAAATGTGTGGCTTCTTTTATAAATGAAAAGATTACATTAAAGAGCGGCATTGGATAACAGCTGTGGGTGTGGTGTGGTGCTGCCAGTCCCTACTCCTTGCTTCGAAATGGGGAAGACTGAGTTTGAAAAGTTAACACTCTGCTGACAGCACTTACGCAGCCATTAACCAGTGACAGCACACGCATTGATCTGAAAAGTGACAGAAGCAGAAACCCAATTTTTTCAGATGAGTGGAAGCTTCACTTATACCCATGTAGCCAACTCACCCAAATACCTTTGCAATGTGGTGGGTGTCCTGCCTGAGTCTATGAGGCCACAGGACAAAGGAGCAGCTGTAGGCCATTCAGCCCATCAAGTTTGCTCAAGTCAGACGCCCCTCAATTAGCAATGACAAATTAAACACACTTCTCAGCAATGTGAAGTGGTGGTGGATAAAGCTGAACTTCAAATGGTGTCACAGGATCTTTTACTGTTGATTCAAATAACTCTGAAGCTGCTGGCTGATACATCACCTTCTCCAACAGCACAGTGTCCCCAGAGTGCCGACCCCCCCCAGCGCCGACCCTGATAGTACCAGCACCCTCAGTGCTGAGCCTGAGACAATGCAAGACTACACAGCACTGACCCACTGACAGTGAGGCACTACCTCAGCATTGAACTTCCAAACAGGGAGATTCAAGCAAGTTTTACCATCATCGTCACACTACAGGGAGTTCCAAGCAAGCCTTGCAGCGCCCCTCACACTACAGGGAATTCCAAGCGAGTCTCACGGCGCCCCTCACACTACGGGGAGTTCCGAGTGAGCCTCACGGTGCCCCTCACACTACGGGGAGGTCCGAGT
>NC_063374.1:11137494-11147411 GCF_021869965.1 Rhincodon typus
GCCCCTCACACTGCGGGGAGTTCTGGGTGAATCTTACAGTGTCTCTCACATTACACAGAGTTCTGCATGATACTTAAGAGTGTCCCTCTCTGCCCTGGGTAGCTCCAGATCAGTTACTACGAGGGCTGTTTATCAGTTTCCAGGAAAATCAACATCATAGGTGAAGTGACATTTGTCTCCCACTGTGCCAAGGACAGGCAGATTTTCAGGAATAGGATATAAGCAGATGCTGTCTTATATCTTGAAAACATTTCACACACATTAGGTGTGGTGTCATTTAAACTCCGTTACTGGGAGCAAGATGATGAGGTTATTCAGCCACCTTGAACTGCTGTTATTCTAACTAAACAAACATAAATTGGCATAAGTAGGCCATTTGGCCCCTTGATACTGCCTCACTATTCAATAAAATCACACCTGATCTATTTGTTTTGAATTTCATAGTCCCTCAGAAAAGAAATTCTCATTTCTTGCCTCAAAGGACAATCACTCATTTTTAAACAGTGGCACTCAATCTGGACTCAAGTGACAAGAGGCAACATCCATTCCACGCCAATCTTATCAAAACCATTCAGCATCTTACATCCTTCAATCAAGTCACTCCTCACTCTCAGTTCCAGTGGAATCAAGCCCAGCCTGTCCAACCTGCCCTTACAAAACCATCCAGGTAGCAATGGAACAAACCTCCTCTGAACTGCCTCCAACACACTGATATCTTTATTTATTTTGTGTTTTTCTAAATTGTGGACTGAAACAAGAATTGTTGTAAAACCAGGGATTGCAAGAATTGCTCCAAAATGTGAAAGCAACTAACCTGATATGCATTGTGAACCCTGTTTGTACAGCTGTGGGTTATAGTAGAATTTGCAGACACACTGGAGCCAAGAAGTTGTGTACAAGCAGAGCTTTGGTTGGCAACAAAAATTAAGTTCATTTATAGATTAGTGACCAGTTACCACTGACAAAGGTTTTCTCCCGTCAACAATTCCATGATTGGTTCTCAGGTAGCTGAACAGCTTGGGGCTGTGAACAAGATATAAAGAAGCCTTTGGAGCACCATCAACTCCAAAGTTCTCTCTCTATTCTCTGCAGTAAGCCACTTTAAGATTAAAGACAACCAGTGCACTTTGTCTTCAGCAGTTGCTATAAGCTGGAACTTCTAATTAATAACCAGAGACATTTCCTAAGTGAACCAGCCACTGTCTCTTGCAAGCCAGTGGAAGCACAAGACAAGGACTCAGAAGCAGCACCTCACCAGGACAGGAATCAGCTCAGCAACCCTTGCGAACAGGAACCAGGGAATTGCTTTTCCAGTTTCTCCCTCTGTCAATACCCCGTGCCTGTACGTATCTTGCAGCATATATAACCAATGCATCCTGAAGATGGATCATCATTTTCCTTGGTTGAATAACTGCATGAGCCATTTTAACCACTGATTCTACTTCTCGTTTTGCCTATTTATGACACTGGGCTGAGTGTACTGTAGTGAGAGCAGCAGGGAGCTGTTTGCGGATGCATACTTCACCATTAAAGTAAGCTGCAAGTGCTCACATTGGTGTGCTGGAATGATGTGTCACAAAAGAAATGTTTCCTTGTATAGAATTTATTACCGGACTGTTTTGCTGTGTTTGTGTTCCACCAGAGTAGCCCTCCATCATATCTCACCCGATCAGTCAATCCTGCTCTTTTTCCTTCAAATATGTTAAATAACTGTACAGAAGCCAGTAGCCCATCACCAAGTCTCCCTTTATTTACACATAGAAAGTTCTTGACACTGATCTAGCTTCCTCAGAGCCAGTGCTCAGAGTGAACAGAACCTCTGACACTCCAGTTCATATATGTCAGCCTGGGCTCCCTGATTGGACCAGATTAAAAGGCCCAATCAAGGAACTCATTCAAGGAGGTCCAAGCAGATGAACTCATTACAATCACTACATCCCTCCCGCGAGTCTGAGGACATAGGCCAGTTTTATTTTTGGAGCTCCTCCTGGGGCATGGGGTCAGGTTCCTCCAACTCTGTCTCTGATACAGGCGGTGTGTACTGCATAGTAATGCACCCCTCGCGCCCAGAGCATATCAGAAGAAATCCACTCTCTTCTTCAGGCGGCAAAGGCGTTGAGGCAGCGACATCCACTGCGGCCACCTCAAATTCCAAGGTATCTTCAATGCTTGACAGAGAGGGAGAGCCCATGAGTTCTGGAACAGTCATAAAGGCTATCAAGGAGCTGGGCACATTTTGCTTCTGCACCATTTGCAACTTTTCAGCTTTCAAAGGGTCCACGTGCTGGTTCAGGACAGTCCGCATCTACCCAAACTTTAAGTCACTGGGCCTGGCCTCACCTCGACCATGCCTCTTACCCAGGCAGGGCAATCGCTACGGTTCCTACACCAATCTTCATCCCCTAAAGTAAACTGTCTCTCTTGCTTAGTGGAGTCTTGTGTCCAACATTGGTATTGACATTCCTGATACTGTTTGATCCTTACCCTACTAGGTCCAGAAAGATCAGATTTAACCTCTGCTGGAGCTATCCCTGTTGTTGCATGGGAAGTGGTTCTATATTCAAATAGGAACCAGGACAGTTTGGTATTTAGTGAAGTTGTCGGCTGTTTCTTTAAGCCTATCTTCAAAGTTTGGACTGCTCTTTCTGCCAGACCACATTGGATGATGGATGGTTTGGAGCTGTCCTTATGTGTCAAATACCAATCAACGTTACATGCTGGTAAACAATGGCCCTTTATCTGCGATCAACACTTCAGGAAGGCTGTGTATTACACAAGATGCTCACAGCCTTTCTATCGTCGTCGCGCCCCCCCCCCCCCAACGCGTGTTTGATGAATGAACTCTATGCATATCCAGTCATTGAGAGTGGGGGTCCACAATGACTAAGAACATTGAGCCCATGGAAGGACCTGCATGGTCAATCTGTAACCGAATCCAGAGTTTACCCGGCCATTCCTGTGAATGTGGGGGGGAGTTGCTGGCAGTAATTTTTGTCCTTGTTGGCACTCTGGGCACTGCCCCACCAACCCAGCTATGTCTGCATCCAAACCTGGCCACCAGGCATAATGTCTCACCAACATCTTCATTTTGGAAACCACTGGATGACCTGGTCGAGCTCAGCCAGTATCTGGCAGCGACCTTTGCTCGGGACAATCACTCTTGCTCCCCATAATAACATACCATTCCCTTGTCACTCCGAATCCAAAAAGGTTTCAGTTCTGGTTATGACAGCCTTTTGGTTTCCCACATCACCGCTAGTTTGTTTCAATTTTTCCAGACAGGATCTTTCTGCATCCAAAGTCTGATATTGTCAGCTGTGACTGGACACGTCTCCAGAAAATTTAAAACCCTCATGGACTCTTCCAGTGGCATATCTGCCAGCAAGAGGCGGCTCAATGCATCCACGTTTGTTACTTGGCCTTCCGGACAATGTTCCAACTTGTGATTGTACACCCGTATAATTAGAACCCATTGCTGAATTTGGCCTGAACCTATGGGCGGCACTACCTTGTCCTTTCAGTAGACCCTGGCAGGGGTTTGTGGTCCATTATTATTATAAATTTACATTTCTATAGATATCAGTGGAACTTCCTGACTCCTAATATGAGCGCCAAACCTTCCTTTACCCATCTCAGCGTATTTATGCTCTGCATTAGCCAAAGTCCTGAATGCACACATGACTGGGTGCTCCTCTCCATTGGGCCACTTGTGAGCTAACACTACCCTGATGCCATACAGGGAGGTATCGCATGTCGATCTGACTTGGGATCATGATGTGCCAACACCTTACAGGATGACAGCTGTTCCTTCACTTTCCTGAAACCTATGGCTTGGCTACACGACCATTTCCAAGGCTCACCCTTTTTAAGAGTTGATGCAAAGGTGCCAGGATGGAGGTCACGTTACGTACGAACTTTCTGTAATAGTTCACCAGCCCAAAGAAAGACCTAAGCTCCGGCACTGATGTTGGAGCTGCGCACTTTTGATCGCCCTCACTTTATCTTCCAATGAGTGTAACCCGGTCTTGTCAATTCCGTAACCCAAGTAGATTACTTGGGGTGCCTGGAACACATGCTTTTCCCTTCTAAGGCACACACCCGCCAGACAGAAATACCTAAGGACTATTCTAAAGTGCTCCACAATGGTAGTCCCTCTTATTAGCACGTTGTCTAAAAAAAGGGGGCCTGGGGTAGACCTTATAAAGTGTTCTCCATCATCCACTGAAAAACTGTACAGGCTGATGATATCCCAAATGGCAGTCTCGTATATTGGTACAAACACTTATGGGTGTTAATTGTAGCATACTTCTGGGAATCCTCATTTAACCACAATTGCAAGTACACAGGGCTCACATCCAGCTTCATCAAGGACAAGCCCCCCTGCCAGCTTTACATATAAATCCTCTATGCAAGGGATTGTTCAGCTGCGAAAAGCAGTTTACCATTTGTTTAAAATCCTCACAAGGGTGCACCATCAGTACAAACAGTGCTACCCATACCGCAAACTGGATTGGTTTGATGGTTCCTTCGCTTTCCACCCTCCTGATTTCTGTCTCTACTCAGGGCTGCAAGACAAATGGCACCGGGTGGGCCTTGCAGAATTATGGAATTGCTTCCTGGTCAACATGCAAGGTGGCCTTGGCTCCTTTGATGGCCCACAGACCTTCCTGAAAAACTTCTGGGTACTTAATTAGGACTCACTCAAGCAACCATTTTCTAATTGAAAAATGTTGAGCTAATCTAGGTAAATCTTTCCCATCCAATTTCACACCATCAAGTTTGGGCCCAAGCCTTTTACTACAATCAGTGGTAACTGATCCAATTGCTTCTCATAAGAGACTAGAACAAAAGTTGTACTCTTAAATCTGTAAAGGTCCCCCTGGTATAGGTTCTCAGTCTAGCCAAGGTCTTGCACAAAACTTAAGGGCTGGAGTCCAGAATGAATTTTGTTAAAGACTGGCTCTGTGATCACTAAATTAGCTGTGCCAATATTGACCTCTATTAGAACTGGGTGACCATTTAACCAGATGGTTATTTTGGATGGTTCTGATTTGGATATTGCTAAGCAATTTAACTGTTTCAAACCTGTGGACTTTCCAAGATGTGCACCCTCCTGGATATTGGCCTATGAGTTCTCTTACTCAATTTAGGTCTAGTCGGACTCTTTTGCTGTCTGGAGTCTGCCAGCCTGGATCCTGGAGAAAATGTTAACTGTTTGGCTGAGGCTTGATTTTGTTTTGGGGTTTACTGTGGGCTGACCTAGAGTCCCTCTGTTCAAGATATGCCCTGAGTGAAGCTATGCAGTTGCTTTTACACAAGTGGCCTTCTCCAAGCTCAGTAAGCCTGGTGAGGGTACCCACTTCCATCGGAAAACCCTGCAACTCATATGTTCCACTTGCTGCATTTTCCAATGATAAAGCTAGCTGTAGTGCTGTTTGAAGTCCAGTTGGGCTTCAGCTAGTAGGCGCTTTTGCATGGTTACATAATTAATCCCACATACCAAACAATGTCTCAGCATCTCATTAAGGGTTAAACTAAAGTCATGTGTCTCTGGCAGTCGGCTTAACGTCAAAAATCCTGATACAGATTCCCCGGTTCTTGTATTGCCAAGTAAAACCGATAGCATCTCAGAATTAGAGGCAGCTTGGGGTCGTAACACTCCTTAACTAAATCTGTCAACTTCTGAAAGGTTTTAATATCTGATGCCTCAGAAAGTTAGGCTCCTAATAACTGAAAAAGCTGCAGGTTCACAAGCTGTCAGGAGAATTACTTGTTGCTTCTCATCTGCCCGGAAAAAATAACGCATTCCTTCCACATACTGGACTTAGTCTGCAACAGCAGGATCGAACAAGTCAAGCTTCCCAAAATAATGGCATGATGCCAGAAATGCTTACCCCAACTCAAAGATGACTGTTCACTTGCTCAGCAGCATGCTTTTCTCTCGTTGCTTCTGAAATACCGCCAAAGGGGCTGGTATCCAATCACCAAGTCACCCTTTTGTTTAAATATGGTGAAGCCTTGACACTGATCCGGCTTCCTCAGGGTCGCATCTCAGAGTGAACAGAAGCCTTGACACTCCTGCTTATATCTGTCAGCCAGGGCAACCTGATTGGGGATGTTAATACGGTCCAGAGAATTCATTCTGTAAGGTCCACTTGGCTAACATCGTTACAATCTCTACCGTTTGTATCTCGCATCTCCTTAAATACATTTGCACTATTCACCTCAATTCCTCCTTATGAGAATGTGGAAATCACTGCCACCAATCTGGGTGAATAAGTTCCTCCTAAATTCTTCATTAGGTGCTGCAGTGACTGTCTTATATCTACAGCCCTTGGTTTTCATCTCTCTCGCACCTCCTCTAATGTCTACCTTACTGCAACACCTTAATGATTTTAAAACCTCTATCAGGTCACTTTTTGGACAATCCCCTTACTCTGTTCTGGTCGAATTCCTGCAAGAAAATCTCTTTCTGATTTTGGAAATATGGAACGTGTGACTGAACACTTAGCCCACTTCTGTAAACTCAGGGCACCCTTCAATCAAAGTGACACTTATCTTACTCCGCCCAAAGTGGAAATTCAAAAATAGCTGTGTATTTAATTGAAGATGTTTAATGTGGGTGCTGTTTCTAAATCCATCATTTTAATCAAACTGTGTGTTTACAAACTTAGTGCAACCATCTCCCTGCTGATCAGTTGATAACTATATCCCAGAATCACAGAATGAGGGGCAACTTTTTCACGCAGAGGGTGGTGCGTGCGTGGAACGAGCTGCCAAAGGAAGTGGTGGAGGCTGGTACAATTATTACATTTAAAAGGCATCTGGATGGGTAGATGAATAAGTAGGGTTTAGAGGCATATAGGCCAACTGCTGGCAAATAGGACTAAGACATACTGGGATGTCTGGTCAGCACAGACAAGTTGGACTGAAGGGTCTGTTTCCATACTCTCAGACTCTATATACACGTAAGGGGGATTTTAGAAGGGGATTAGAGTTTTAATCAGTAGGGTTATATGCCAATGGTTCATAATCATTTACCTAGAGTCTATTTGCTTGTAATAAACAGTATTTTTTGTTAAGTACAGAGAGCTGGTGCATAGGTTGTCAACCTGGGTCTAGAACACATGTAATATAGGGAAACTTTGTATACTTTTTAAAATCTTTAATTTTTGTCACAACTCTGGCAATAGTGGGGTTTGACTTTCAGATGACTTTCCAGTGAGTCATGACACTTAAACAAAGAGACCAGAACAGCGCGCAGTATTCGAGGGGTGGTCACACCAATGCCCTGTATAAATGAAGCATAACCTCCTTACTTTTATGTTCAATCTCTGGTACCACCACTCTGCCTATGAGCAGGTACCAGATTGGAGGATTGTTGATAAGATTTGTCAAGGAGTTACTGTAGCCACATAAATTAACGTCAAAACTGTTGAAATGAAAGGGGAATATCAAATTTTTTTTTTTTTTTTTTTAAAATGGAGAGTTTCAGTAGGATTTTGCCAGCCTGCCCAGAAAGAGTGGAGGGAGCAAAGTACATCACACTAAAAGGTAAAAATCTTGAACAAAGGAACACTGCAAAGGGATACTAAGAAATATATAGGATCACACTTCTAGTGTTTTCCAAAACACTGATTCATGGTATTAGTTTCTCTCAAGAACGCTCCTGATTCCATCAATCACCCAATTACATCTCCCCAACCCCTCTGCTTCACTGAGAAAAGGCTGTACTCCCCACAACAAATAGCTTCTTTCTATCCTGCAAACTTAAGCAGTTCCTATGACCTTCCAAAACTTCACAAGAATGCAACAGAACATTCTGTGATACATTTAAGGGATGTGCCTGCCACTGAGCCAGGAGTTTAGAGATTCCTGAGTTCCAGGGCTTGCTGTCTGAGAAATAACTCAGCTAAACTGCCAACCCGAAAATACTTCCAACACACCTGTCTGAGGTGAAGAGCACAAGAGATTGCTGGTCAGCCATGCTGTGAACTAGTAAGCCTCTGACGTGAGGCTATCGGGCTTCTCCAAGAAAAACAAGTTACAGAAAACAGAAGCATGTGTTTCATCTGCCTCATGGTTCCTGCAACACAAAGTCTTCAAAGACTAACAATGCAACAGAGGCAACTCAAATCTCTACTGATCTTAACGGATGATGGAAGTGGAGTCCTTCGAATTTTTAAAGCAGAATAGATAGATTCTTCAACAAAAACAGAAATTGCTGGAGAAACTCAGCAGGTCTGCCATTTCCTCTGGAGAGAAAACAGAGTTAACGTTTCCAGTTCAGTGTCCTTCTTCAGAACTAGTTTAGGCCATCAGCATCTGCAGTTACAGAGTTAGAGAGTCATACAGCATAGAAACAGATCCTTCTGTCTAACCCTTCCATGACGGACAGACATCCCAATCTAATCCAGTCCCACTTGTCAGCATTTGGCCCATATCCTTCCAAACCCCTCCTATTCATATGTCCATCCAGATGCCTTTTAAATGTTGTAACGTACCTGCCTCCACCACTTCCTCTGGCAGCTAGTTCCATATACGCACCACCTCCTGCACGAAACAAGTTACCCCTCAAACCCCTCTTAAATCGTTCTGCTCTCACCTTAAACCTACAGCCTCTAGTTTAGGATTCCCCGACCCTAGGAAAAAGACCTTGGTTATTCACCCTATCCATGCCCCTCATGATTTTAGAAACTTCTATAATGTCACCTCTCAGCCTCAGACACTCCAGGGAGAAAAGCCCTAGCCTACTCAGGCTCTCCCTCCAGTCCTGGCAACATCATTTTAAATCTTTTCTGCACCCTCTCAAGTTTAACAAGATCTTTGCTATAGAAGGGTGACCAGAATTGTACACAGTCTTCTAAAAGTGACCTAACCAATGTCCTGTACAGCTGCAACATGACATCCCAACTCATATACTCAATTCACTGACCAATGAAGACAAGTGTGCCAAGTCTTTGTCTTATTTTAGTAGATAAAGTCTTGTTAAGCAAAGGGGTGGAAAGTTATCTGGGGTAGCCAGGAATTTGGATACGAGGTTATAATCAGATCAGCCATAATCTCAACAATTGGCGGAGCAGGCCTGAGGGGCTGAATGGCCTATCCCTGCTCCTAATTCATACATTTGTAGACAGTTTCACAAGTAGTGCAACTGCTGCAAAAATCCCGATTATTATTTGGTCCTTTGTTTTGTCTCTGTGTAATCTTATAAATAAATCAGACTAGCTGTTTTAGCCTCAACTACATATCAAGACAGTAAGGAACTTGCTGCCTCAGGAATGGATAAGGGTCTGCATGAGGGAATCCAGAGGATCTTGTGGAAAGGGAAAATCCCGCACACTATACACATTAGGTGAAAATGATCAGAGAGACAGATGTAAATCTGGATATGTAAGTTTGATTGTTTTGCATTGAACGAGAATAAAATCCATCGGGAGTTAGTCTAAATTGCAGCTCAGTGTAATCAACTTCAGGGAAGGCGGCACGGGTAAGTACGAGAAATAGATAGTGATTTATAGTCTATTCTGAAATGTAGGTTTCAATGAATAAGACAGGAAATCTTAGTTTATCTTAGTTCTGTATCACCTTGTAACCTTCACACTGAGAACCATACCAACATTTACTGATGCAAAATGGTTATGTAAAGTTTGAACAGCATTGTATCAGAGTACTAAAAAGGTCGTTGCCCAATGGTTGATGAATCCACTCTGGACACAGCGTAATTAACAACAAACTATTTTTTCTAATACTGAACTGCCAATCGCACCACATCAGACCCAAGGACTGATTCACGTGGGAAGCAAGTTATCAAAATACAAGCCCTACCCTCATTCTGTACAAAGTCTCACCATCCATCAATGCCCAGTGGTGCGATGCACTGTCTTAACATCTGTGGCAGGGTTTTCTTTTGTCTG
>NC_063374.1:11162411-11185734 GCF_021869965.1 Rhincodon typus
CGGGTCTAGACTCTTCTTCAGAAAAGGTCTTTCTGAAGAAGGGTCTAGACCCGAAACATCAGCTTTCCTGCTCCTCTGATGCTGCTTGGCCTGCTGTGTTCATCCAGCTCTACACCTTGTTGTCTCAGTTTTGTTTAGGATGTAACTTGCAGAGGCAATAAGGGGAAAACCAGTGGATTTAATGTAATTGGAATTTCTGAAGACTTTTTCCAAAAGTCGCAGACAGGAGGGTCACAAACAGAATCTGGGCACACAGGATTAGGGTAGAATACTAGTGTGGTGCGAGGATTAGTTATCAGGCAGAAAGCAGAGAGTGGGAATAAATGGGTCATTCTCAGGATGGCAGACTATAATCAGTGGGGTCATAAGGATCTGTCCTTAGTCCTCAGCTCACAATAGATATCAATGATTTGCATAGGGAGCCAACTGCATTATACCCCAAGGTTTCAGATAACACAAAACACTGAATAAGAATTGCAAGAAGAATGAAAAGGGGCTTCCAGGGGATTTAGACAGGCTGTGTCAGAGTAGATGGCAGGTACAATATAATGAGGAAAAGTGCGAGCTGTACAATATTTCTGAACAATTTCAACATTTAACAGGCACCTGGATAGCTATATCAATCGGAATGATCTAGAGGAACATGGACCAAATGCCGGCAACCGGGACTAGATTAATTTAGAATATCTGATCAGCATGGACAAGTTGGACCGAAGGGTCTGTTTCCGTGCTGCACATCTCTACGACTCTAACAAACACTGAGTTGTCCTTGAATAGCAGTTACTGAATGCTCACATGTGGGTGCCAGGAAATTCAGAAGACAAATGGTCTGTTAGCAAATATCACAAGAGGATTTGGGTACAGGAGCCCCAGCGTATTGTTTCAATTACATAGAACACTGGTGACGGGGGAGGCAAGAGAGAGGGAGCAGCATGTGGCCAAAGGAGAAGATGATGTTAGAGGGACATGAAGGGAATAAGAAGGAAGGCAGTTGAGAATGGGTTAGAGCAGCAACAGCACATTTTGAAAGTGTAGTCATCTGTCTACATTTTCGCAACAGATGGCCAGATCGTGATTCCTTAAAATTATTTTTTACTGCTGAGAACAAGGTGTGAGGTTTAAAATAAATTATCTCCTCACAAAGGTTCAGGCAGACGAAGAGCTCCCCCCACTCTGCCCATAATGAAATTGTGGATCAGACAAATTAACACCCACCACCTCCACACTAAAACTGTGGTTCAGGCAAATACACCCCCCTCCAACAATGAAATGATAAAATAATATCCCCTCTCAATGAAATGGAGAGAGGAGGGGGCAGGAGGGGAGAGGGTGCGAGATGGTGGGCTAGGACAGGAGGGGGTGAGAGGTTGTGCGAGCGCATGTGCCAGGTGGGAGGGGGCGTGCGGGCACAAGTTGGGGGGGCACGAGATGTGTGCTGGGCCAAGGCGGCAGGAGGGGCTGAGGTGGGGGGAGGGGGAGTGCAGGTGGGGTGCTGAGAGGGGAGCGGAGGGCAAGAGCCTGGGTAAGTAGAGTGGGAGAGATTGGGGAGGAGGATGGAGCTTGAGGAGCAGGCAGCAACCCCACAAACAAAGCCTCCCTATCTCTCACACACACAAACACACCAGTAAATAGCTTGTATCTGATCCATTTCCTGTTTACAAATCCTCCCTTCCTTTGCCTCTGCTTGTGTATCAACTCTCTTTGTAAATGGTAGTGCCGGAGTTTAATATGGGCACTGGTCAATTTAGTCTACCTCCAAATTACATTAGGCAGGTCTTCATTCCCAGACAAACAAAATTACATCCGGAAATGTTACAGCTAAAATAAGGCTAAAGCTGGAATGCACAATTTTAAGTTAGGACTTCCCCATTGCTCCCTAAGCTTGAGACCACCTGGATCACAGTTGGTCTGTCTCCCTATGGATTAGTATGCACAGGCACTCTGGTTCAATAAAAGCTTCTTACCCCACTAAGTTCATGATCAAGTTGCAAATTCTCAACCAGGAATATACTCCAAACATCTGAGTCAAGAGGGGCTGGGGCAGTATGTGAAAGCAGAAGGTCACAACAGCCAGATCCTGATGTGAGTACACAGTTCATTTCTTCTCTCAGCTGCAGCCTGGCTCTGCAACAGCTTTTCCCAAAGTGGGAACTCACAAGCTGAAACTTGGGGGTCCTGAGTTCAGAGATAGCAATGGCCACCATAGACTCTGACTGAGTTACAGCAGCTGTGGTCTCTCTGTAACAGCCCCTACCCCTTCCAAAACCCACTCTCCCAACTCTCACAGAGGGCACATGACAATTTTCAAATCTTGGAAAGGGGTCACAATGGGAGAAAATGAGAGAAACACTGATATAGAACATTGTATAGAAATCTCTACATTTAAAGAAGGATGCAGTTGCACAGGAAACAGTCCAGCAAAGGTTCACTAAGGTGGTCCCAGGGATGAATCCAGCTTATGTTCTAAAGAAGGGTCACTGGACTGGAACTGTTAACAGTTTTCACTCCACAGATGCTGCCAGAGCTGCTGAGTTTCTCCAACAATTTCTGTTTTTGTCCCAGGAACCCTTCCTCTTGCAGGACCTTATCAAATGCCTTTTGTAAATCCAGACAGACTCCAGTTTGTGATTCCCTCACAACTACATTACTAGATACATCCTCCAAACTTTCCAGTCAACTTGTCAAACTGGATTTCTCTTTAGTGAAAGCCTATTAACTTGTTCTCGTCATACTGTGCTTTTCTAAGTGCATTTTTAACACTTCCTCAACAACAGATTCTAGCATTTTCAACAACTGGTGTTAGGCTCACTGACCCATAGCACCCCATTCTCTCTCTATCTCTCCATCCTTTCTTGAAAGGCAGCACTACATTTGCCAATTTCCAATCTGGCGGGACCATTCATCCAGCATATCACCATCTCTGCAGCTACCTCTTTTAGAACTGTTGTACAGGCCATTGGGTCCTAGGGATTAATTAATTTTAAATTCCTCACTTTTCAATTCCTAGGTTATTGTTTATTTCTGGAATGATCTTGTGTCTTCTGCTGTGAAGGCAGACAGAATATACTTCTTCAACGTCTCGGCCATTTACTTATTCCCCACAATAATCTATGCTGCCTTGGTTTCCAAGGAACCAATGTTTATTTTTAGCTACTCTTCCTGTTATATACTTCTAAAACCTCTTACAATCTGTCCTTTTTTTTGTTGCTAGTTCACTCTTATATTCCACCTTCTCCCTTTTTTTTTAAAAAGTCAACTTTATGGTAGCTCTTTACTGGTTTCTAAAATGCTCCCAGCTCTCAAACTCGTTACAGGCCTTTTACAACTTTATAAAAGACGTCATGGGGTGGTCAAAGTCAGAGGCATACAGCACAGAAAAAGACCCTTCGGTCCAACTTGTCCATGCCAATCAGGTTTCCCAAACTAAATTAATCACATTTGCCTCTATTTGGCCCATATGCCTCTAAACCTGATGAAGAGTCATTTAGACTCAAAATGTTAGCTTGCTGTCTGACCTGCTGTGATCTCCAGCATTGTTGTTTTCAGTACAGATTCAAATATCTGCAGTAATTTGCTCCTGCCTCTAAACCGTTCCTATTCATGCACCTATCCAAATATCTTTTAAATGTTATAACTAGACTTGCATCTACCACTTCGTCTTGCAATTCATTCCAGATACGAACCACCGTGTGCGTGGGAAAGTTGCCCCTTAGGTCCCTTTTAAATCTTTCTCCTCTCACCCTAAAAATATGCTCTCTAGTTTTCAACTCCCATGGCCTAGGGAAAAGATCTTTAGTATTCACCTTATCCATGCCCTTCATGATTTTATAAATCTCCTCAACCTCCTATGCTCCAGTGAAAAAGTCCAAAAGCTCTCAGTCAGAAAACCTGCTGAGTTCAAGTCCAGCATGCTCCAAAGGTGTCATTAACACACCTAAATAGGTTGATTCAATATTTCTAAAAGCGTTTTCTTCTAATCCAATAGCATTCCTAATTTCCTGAGTAGGTCACAAATAGGTCCTCCTTGCTCAGTTTTTGTGCTCATGGGCAGCCAATGCAGAGCAGGAGCCAGCCTGGAGGTGAATTGTGGATAGTTTCACGGCAGGCTCACTGAATATCACTCAGTGCTAATTCTAAGCCATTTCCAGACAGCCACAGGGACATAGGCTCAAGCTGGCCAGCTTTGTACCATCTTGTGAAACCCATGATTGTGTACACTAACTGAGTCTGTATTTCCTGCTAGGTTCGACCTTGCAGCTTTTATTTTCAAGCCTATGAACGTGATACCGCTGTCGGAATACTAGTCACTTCCGTCTCTCAATTCAGCATACATGACGATTGCTCAGCTGTGTCCCACACTGTTCAGTCTCTGGGCAGGAATCTAACACTGACTGGCCTAAAATAGAATTGTCCAATTTGTCCCAGGGCTTTGCTCACTGACTTGCCTTGTTTCACAGTTTCAAGGACATGCCTCAAAGACCAAACAAGAAAATAAATACACTTTCAGCAACAGGGATTCACGTGAACAAATACGTTGCAAAACAAAAAAATCCTCAGTACCGGGCAAATCCCTCAAAAGGTTTCCAAACTCAACAGCGAGTAACTGGTTAGTTAAAGAGAGAACTACAAACCCTTGAATGAGTTGGGAGGTCCAATCAGCAAGACGACAGTGATTGAAGGTGACTGACAAAAGAAGCAAGGGTCATCACGAAACCAGTGAGTGGTTCAGATTCGGGATGTATCACTCAAGAATATGGTCAAAGTAGGTTCAATCGCGGCTTCCAAAGCAGAATTGGATAATGACATGCAGAAAAATGATATGCAGGGCGACAGGAAAAAGACAGGAATTGCAAGCAGCTGAGATGCTCTGGCATAGGACTGGCATGGAAGGAACAGGCTGAATGGCCTCCATCTGTACTGTAACCAAGGTATGACTCAAAGAAACTAACCAACAATGACCAAAATATGCACTGAAAGAGGCACAAATCAGGTGGGGGAACGTGCCTAGGTGATCCTCCCATCCACAGCTCAGTGTAAGTTCTCACAGCCCATAACACCTCTCCACTCCTCTGCTACCCCCTTCAACCCCATCCCCACTCCTTAACACAACTCTTTCTGCTAACCAACAACCAACCTAAGGCCAGCAAGTCTGTACAGTTATTCTCAGTCAGCCAGTGAACCCTTCCATCCTAGAACTTGCATTTATGGAGCTCAGAAGGAATGCTAGAAAATTGAAGACACCATTCAGCCTGTCAAAGCCCACGTTGCCATTCAAAATCAATTGCATTCTCAGTTTCCAGTCTATGATACACCACACATATATCTCACAGTGGCAGAAAGTTAATATTTCCTCTAACCTGTTAAATGCATTGATCACAAATACTGATCAATTCTTGGTCCTACAATTCTGCAGTTACATTGTGGGCTAGCAATCACCTCAAGCCAATTCTAGGGTCAGGGGAATATGGATAGTAAGAAAAGAGAATGTCACTGCACTAACTCACCATGACCCCTTAAACAGCACGTTCCAAATCCATAACCACTTCCATCTAGAAGGACAAGGGCAGCAGATATGTGGGAACACCACCCCCTGCAAGTTCCCCTGTAGCCACTCACCATACTGCCTTGGAAATATATCGCTGTTCATTTACTGTCACTGGGTCAAAATCTTGGAACTCCCGCCCTAATGGCATTGTGGGTGTCCCGACAGTACAAGGACTGCAGTGGTTCGAGAAGGCAGTTCACTATCACTTTTTCAAGGGGCAATTAGGGATGGACAATGCTGGCCCAGCCAGTGATTCTCACAGCCCATGAAATCATTCTAAAAATTCAAACATGTGAAATGTTGTTCTGCAGATATGTCCGAAACTGCTGTTGACAATGGGAGAAATATGAAACAAAAACAGAAATTGCTGGAAAAGCTCAACAGGCCTGGCAGCATCTGTGGAGAGAATCATCACAGAATCCCAACAGTGTGGAACAGGCCCTTCGGCCCAACAAGTCCACACCAACCTTTGGAGCATCCCACCCAGACCCATCCCCTGATAACCCACCTAAGCTACACATCCCTGAACACTATGGGCAATTTAGCATGGCCAATCCACCTAACCTGCACTTCTTTGGCTTGCTGGAGGAAACCAGAGCACTCGGAGGAAACCCACGCAGACAAGGGAGAATGTACAAACTCCACACAGACAGTCGCCCGAGGGTGGAATCGAACCCGGGTTCCTGGCACTGTAAGGCAGCAGTGCTAGCCACTGAACCGCCATGCCACCTAATGAGAGAAATCAGAGTTAACGTTTCGGGTCGAGTGACCCTTCCTCAGAACTGTAACCAATATATGATTCAAAGAAACTACCCAACAATGACCAATATATGCCCTAGAGGGGCAAATCAGGTGGGGGAACGTGCCTAGGTGATTCTCCCATCCACAGCTCAGTGTAAGTTCTCACAGCCCATAACACCTCTCCACTCCTCTGCTACCCCCTTCAACCCCATCCCCACTCCCTAACACATACTAGGTGATCCTCCCCTCCACAGCCAAGTTTAAGTTTTCACTGACCACAATACCTCTCAAGGTGGAGAGATATGACATTGACTGTTAAAAGTGAGCCCTGATTCAGAGAAAACAATGTCTCACCTCAGCCCCCTCACCTGCCACACACACCTCAATAAAATGGGTGCTCCCAGATAACCTGAAGCACATTTCTATTGGGTTTGTTTTCAATCTAATGGCCATTCGTTTAATAATTAGAAACCAGTATCTCTCGTCACACCCCATCAATGCTCCTGCACTAGACCCAACACATGAGGGACAGTGTACATAAAGCAAAACTTGCACCCATTGTCCCTACACTCAACGTCTCTCCACACAATCCATCATCCTTGTACATGAATTGTCTCCATACAGAAGAGGGAGAAGGGTGTGAAGGGAGCCAGGCTTACTCAGTGATAACAAGTTGATGCCAGGATTGAGGGCTGGGGTGAGAAGGCTGGGATCCTCTTCCCAGTCAAAAGTTCTGCTGATACTTTGAAGGACATGTGAATTATTGGGGCTTGTAGCACCCAAACTAGGTGACTTCTCATGGGACTGGTGGCCATCAGGAATTCATACCTTCAGCAGATGCAAGATGGAGACGATTAGGGTGGCTCCAGAGAGCAAATAACCAAATGGGACAGAATCTGACCACTCGGTCCAACCAATAGGCATATCCAAGCCATGTGCTGCTGCTGTTTGCAACTGACACCCTTTTCCCTCACCCTACCATATCAAGGAAACCCGTCCCCTACCCTATCAACCCTTCCATTTACTCTCCCATCATTAGAGGACCCCTCCCCCAGCAACTCTTAGGACTAGCTCAACCCACGGACCCTTCCCCTTAAACTCCCAATGTGTCCCCTACCATCTTTCGGGACTACCCCAGCCCATGGCCCTTCCCCTCACCCTCCCATTGTGAGGGGGCCCCTCCTTTACCATCTCTCGGGACTATTCCAATTACACTGACCATACCCATCGTTCTGCCATTTTGAGGGCCCCTTTACTCACATTTAGAAACCATGCCCACCTATAGTAGGCTGTGTCACTGTCAGCACATCCTGCAGTTAAAGGCCAAACATTGCCTCGTTTTGACGATGGAATGCGTCACAGTCTGGCAGGAGGTTTCGGGGGCTGTGTTTCAAATTGGTAGTGAGGCTGTCAACACTGGCGATGAAATTGAGGGAGGGGAACCTGTTGCTGTGCCTCACCACAGCCAAGCAGCTCCTCTATCACAGTTCACATACAAAGACAGACACTGGGACAAGCTAACCGGATCCGTACAGCAATAACAGCCCACTGCACGGGAGGATAAAAGGCCAAGAGGAAAGGAAGTGGAAAAACTCTCAGTGATAAAACCACAAAATCACTTCCTCATCAACATGAAGTCTCAGCAATGTTCACTGGCAAACTTGGCAAGTGCCTGCCGGAGGAACCACTTTGTAAGAGTAAAGCCACTGTGTAATGGTCTGGGAGAGAGGCCTTTCAAACACCAACAAGCCTTCCTAGCCCCTACCTTCATGTATGCGTGTCGGTCTCTTTTGCCGTCCGTGAGGGTTAGTTCTATGACCGAAAAAAGATCGGTGTTTACCGTTCAGGTGAAACAAGATGAAATCTCTGAGAGCTGCCCCACCCCAGTCAGGCAGTGGAATCACAGAGGTAGAAGACTGCACTGCTGGCTGCTGCCTTGAAAAGGTGCGGCCTTTTAGTTAAATACTTCTCACAGGATTACACGTTAACGTTACGCGTCTTCAGGTGCAGGAAGTACAAAAGGTCCAAAAACCAACATGAAAGTTCCACTTCACCACCAGCAAACGCAATCGGGATCCGATTACCAGCAAATTGCTGAGGCTTTCACCGTCATCATGAAAGGTGAGGCACTGTGCTCAGTTTCAAACTGCACAAATGCCTCCGAAAGGTTTATCATTTCCCACAGTGTCACAGGGGTCACGGCTTAAGCTCGGCATCTTGGCAACACAACAGCTTAGAGCTCGAGAGATTGTGAGCAATGATAAGCTGTAAGCAGAGTGTACACTGGGTGTTACAAAGGTTGTAAAGCTTGTCAGGAAGTGCCAAGAGTCGAACTTAGACCTGCCTGAGAGCACAAATTCAGGGGAAGAGGAGTACGCGTAATATTAACTCATTCACTGCCTGACAGACAAGATTTCATTAGAGAGAACTTCAAACTGACTGAGCATCATTTCATAATGGAGAGTGGTGGGAGAGTGGTGGAATGCACTGCCGGCGGTGTTAGTGGAGTCAGATACATTAGGGACATTTACGCAACTCTTGAACAGGCACATGGATGATAGTAAAATGTAGGGTATGCCGGGTAGTTTGATCTTAGGGTAGGATACTAGGTCGTCACAACATTGTAGGCTAAAGGGCCTGTACTGTGCTGTACTGTTCTATGTTCTATGTTCTATAACTCATTGCATTTCAGAATTCAATTGAGGCTGGCACTGCCTGTCCTGCACAATGAGAACACACATACACACTTTCAGAGGTTCAGAAGTTGGGGGGTGGAACCACAAAGAGGGTCAGTCAATAGGATTAGGAGTGAGGGGGAGGACAGGGAGAGACAAAGAGGGAGAAGGAGCCAGGGCAGGAACAGCATGGTGCTGGGGAAATCAGGGTGATGTAAAAGGTAGGGGGCAGCACTGGAGCAGGACAGTGGGGCAACAGAGGTGAAGGACACAGGGCATTGAGCTACGCCTGGACAGATAAGAAGCCAGGCATTTCTTGAAACTACTCTGACACTTGAACAGTGCATCAGTTTGTATTTCGCCAAAGAGACCGCCTTTCGCGGATGGTCATTAGCAAACTGTTTGACCAGGAATGGCATCACCACAGAGTTCAATCCTTTGCTTACATGCCCAGAGTGGCACAAATTGGGCATGGGGGCATTTTCTTTCCTCTGAAGAACAACAGTGAGCACTCGTGAAAAGAATCTGGTTGGCTGTAAAGTTCAGGGACAGCAAATAGTTGTGAATGCTACTGTCCAAACATAGGTTTTTTCTTACTTTACCATCAGAAATGTTCAGCTCTGCTTTAGGCAGCCAGATACCAGCCACAAAGCAAGGATGGTGGTGGTCAGTGAGGTTGCATGGGTTTATATGAGAGAGAGATCAACTTCAAGGTGTGTCTTTTAATCATCCACTGCATTCCTGAATCCTGCTACTGACCAAAGTTTCAGGTTAGACTGACAGGGTGTGAGTCTGAAATGGGGGTACCAGACTGAAAGAAAGGGAAGGAGGGAGGAGCTGGGGGGGTGGGACAGAGGGAGGGGTGGAAGAGAGGGGGACGGAGGGAGAGCCGGGTGGGGAGACAGAAGGAGGGAGGAGCAGGGAGAGAGAGGCAGTGAGGGGTGGTGGGAGACACAGACAGGGCACCAAAGAGGGAGGGCACCAAAGTGTGAGAGGGAGAGAGAGAGAGAGAGAGGCAGAGAGAGAGGCAGAGAGAGAGGCAGAGAGAGAGGCAGAGAGAGAACATGGTCAGAGAGAGGGAGGGTGGGTGGCAGTGAGAGAAATAACGTAGCAGGGAGGCAATGCCTGACTGAGTGACAGTGACAGAGACAGAAACAGAAACAGTAAGACTTCCTATCAGCTGCTACTCAGTGGCCCCACCCTGCCAGCACACAGAGGTCTGTCAAGGGAGAATCAGTGACCTTATAATGCCCTTTTAATTCTAATTATTTTGAGCTGCCGGGAAGTGATTTGTATTTGAAGCACAGGCAGTAGCTTGGTGAGAAAGGGAACGGGAAATGGACAATGGGAATACAAAAAGAAAACATTTGAAATTTTAATTTGAATGATGACAGCAAATAAAGAACATTCAGAACTGAATGTTATTTGCTGTCATCATTCAAATTAAAACTAAACTCATACCTTACAATGTCCCAGACACCACCAGCCCTGGATGCGTCCTGTCTGGCCGGCAGTGGTACAGTCTTGAGTGTGTTGCCTGCGAGTCCTCAATATTGACTCTGGGCCCCATGAAGTCTCATGGCTTCAGGTTAAACATGGGCAAGGAAACCTCCTGCTGATTACCACATACCGTCCTCCATCAGCTGATGAATCAGTACACCTCCATGTTGAGCAACACTTGGAAGAAGCACTGAGGATGGGAAGGGCACAAAATGTACTCTGGGTAGGAATTTCAATATCCACCACCAAGAGTGGCTCAGCAGCAGTACAACTGATCAAGTTGGTCAGGTCCTAAAGGACATAGCTGCTAGAGTGGGTCTGCAGCAACTGGTGAGGGAACCAACAAGAGGGAAAAATATACTTGACCTCATCCATTCAAATCTGCCAACTGGTGTACCTGTCCATGACAGTATTAGTAAAAGGGACCACCACACAGTCCTTGTGGAGACAAAGTCCCGCCTTCACATTGAAGATAACCTCAACATGTTCTGTGGCACTATCACCGTGCTAAATGGAACAGACTTCGCACAGATCTAGCAACTGTGGGCCATCAACAGCAGCAAAACTGTACTCTAGCACAATCTGTAACCTCATGGCCTGGCATATCCCCCACCCAACCATTACCATCAAGCAACAGGATCAGCCCTGGTTCAATGGAGAGTGCAGGAGGGCATGCCAGGAGCAGCACCAGGCATATCTGAAGATGAGGTATCAACCTGGTGAAGCCACCAAACAGCATAAGCAGCAAATGATAGACAGAGCTAAGCGATCCCACAACCAACAGATAAAATCTAAGCTCTGCAGTGCTGCCATATCCAGTTATGAATGGTGGTGGACAATTAAACAACTCACTGGAAGAAGAAGCTCCACAAATATCCCCATCCTCAAAGATGGAAGAGCCCAGTGCAAAGAGATAAGGCTGAAGCTTTCACAGCAATCTTCAGCCTGAAGTGTTGAGTGGATGATCCATCTCAGTCTCCTCCAGTGGTCCCCAGCATTACAGATATTATTCTTTAGCCAATTCAATTCATTCCACATGATATCAAGAAATGGTTGGAGACACTGGATACAAGCTACGGGACCTGACAACGTTATGGCAATAGTACTGGAGACTTGTGCTCCAGAACTTGCACATTAGGTGGGTTATAGGGGGATGGGTTTGGGTGGGTGCTCTGAGGGTCTGTGTGGACTTGTTGGGCCGAAGGGCCTGTTTCCACACTGTAGGGATTCTTTTCAATGAGAACTTGCTGCTCCCTTAGCCAAGCTGTTCCAGTACAGTTACAACACTGGTATCTACCCGACAATGTGGAAAATTGCTCAAGTATGTCCTGTACACAAAAAGCAGGACAAAGCCAACCCGGCTAATTACCGCCCCATCAGTCTCCCCTCGAACATCAGTAAAGTGATGGACGGTGTCAGTAACAGTGCTATCAAGCAGCAGCTGCTCAGTGACGCACAGTTTGGGTTCTGCCAGGGCCGCTCAGCTCCTGACCTCATTACAGCCTTGGTTCAAACACAGACAAAAGAGCTGAATTCCAAAGGTGAGGTCAGAACAACAGCCCTTGACGTCAGGGTTGCATTCGACCGGGTGTGGCACCAAGGAGCCCTAGCAAAACTAGAATCAAAGGGTATCAGGGGGCAAACGCTCTGCTGGTTGGAGTTATACCTGACACATAGGAAGATGGTTGTGGTTGTGGGAGGTCAGTCATCTCAGCATGAGTTCCTCAGGGCAGTGTCCTTGGCTCAACCATCTTCAGCTGCTTCAATGATATTCCCTCCATCATAAGGTCAGAAGTGGAAAGGTTCACCAATGATTGCACAATGTTCAGCACCATTTGTGATTCCTCAGAAACTGAAGCAGCTCATGTCCAAATGCAACAACATCTGGATAACATCCAGGCTTGGGCTGACAAGTGATATTTGCGCCACCCAAATGCCAGGCAATGACCATCATAAATAGAAGACAATCTAACCACCAACCCTTGGCATTCAACAGGGTTATCATCACGGAATTCCCCAATATCAACATCCTGGGGGTTACCATTGACCAGAAACTCAACTGGACTCATTACATAAACACAGTGGCTACAAGAGCAGGTCAGAGGCTAGGATTACTGCGGCGAGTAACTCACTTCCCGACACCTCAAAGCCTGTCCACCATCTACATGGTACAAGTCAGGAGTGTGAGGGAATACTCCCCACTTGCCTGGATGAGCGCAGCCCCAACAACACTCAACAAGCTTAACACCATCCAGGACAAAGCAGCCCCTGCTTGATTGGCACTATATCCACAAACATCCAACCCCTCCACCATCGACGCTCAGTAGCAGAAGTGTGTACTATCTACAAGATGCACTGCCAAAATTCACCAAAGATCCTCAGACAGCACCTTCCAAACCCAAGACCACTCCCATGTAGAAGGACAAGGGCAGCAGATAGGAGAACACCACCTTCAAGTTCCCCTCCAAGCCACTCACCATCCTGACTTGGAAATATATCATCATTCCTTCACTGTTGCTGGGTCAAAATCTTGGAATTAGCTCCCTAAAGGTCAACCCACACTAGGAGCACTGCAGTGGTTCAAGAAGGCAGCTCACCATCACCTTCTCAGGGACAACTAGGGACAGGCAATAAATGCTGGCCAGCCAGCAACACCAATGCCCCACAAATGAATAATAAAAATGAAAGATCCATGTCGTGATGGTGACAATCAAGCTGATTGTTTCACTCCAGGCTTACATCCCAAATTAACCCAACCTTGGCCAAATAAAAACCGAAAGAACTGCAGATGCTGTAAATCAGTAACAAAAACAAAGTTGCTGGAGAAGCTCAGCAGGTCTGGTAGCATCTGTGAAGAAAGGAATCAGAGTTAATGTTTTCAGGTCTGGTGACCCTTCCTCAGCACTTCACCAGACCCAAATCATGAACTCCAACCTTGGCCAAGACAGGAGCCGCCAATTTCCTTCCAACTGCTAACTTATCAGATAGCTCAGAACTGCACAACCCAATTCTCTACTTTTACAGAGATAGTAGGAACTGCAGATGCTGGAGAATCTGAGATAACAAGGTGTAGAGCTGGATGAACACAGCAGGCCAAGCTATGATGCTGCTTGACCGGCTGTGTTCATCCAGCTCTACACCTTGTTATCTCTACTTTTACAGCCAGGATTCCCCAGTATAAGCACTCTCCAAAGTACTGCATAGTGACACAGCCGCTCCAGACACACCCTCAAACCAAACTTATGGGTGGAAACTCTCTTATCAAACATGAGAACCATTGAACAGTTGGAGGCAGTCATTCGGCCACGATTTCCACAAAACCAGTTCACCGACTTCCACTTCACCTGCCCTAACCATGCAAATCTTTTCTACTTCCGATAATGATTCAATTTACTTTCAGAAGTCATTAGTTTGAAATCATAAAAAGAGAGAGATGATTACGTGGCAAGAGGGTGAGAGATGGAGGACAAGGCAGGGTGTTCAAATCCTCTTTAACTCAACCGACCCAGTAGCTCAGAAATTCAATTTACATCACTGAGCCACACAAGCTCCCAGGTCAGGACCTAGATCTACGTCAGGTTAGATGATTTATATAAACAATTTGGATGAGACCATAACAGGCATGGTCAGTAAGTTTGTGGATGGCGCCAAGATTGATGGTATAGGGGACAGTGAAGAAGGTTACCTAAGATTACAAACAGATCTTGATCATTTGGGTCAATGGGCTGAGGAGTGGCACATGGCGTTTAATACAGATAAATGCTAAGTTTTGCATTTTGGTAAAACAAACAAGGGCAGGACTTATATAAAAAGGTAGTACTTTAGAACAGAGACATCTAGGGGCTCGGGTACATAATTCTTTGAAATTTGCATTACAGGTGGACAGGGTAGTTAAGAAGGCTTGCCTTCATTGATCAGACCTTTGAGGATAGGAGTTGAGACATCATGTTGAGGTTATACAAGTCATTATTATTATTGAGTTGGACAGAAGAGATTTACCAGCATGCTGCTAGGAATGGAGGGTTTGCGTTTTGGGGATAGGCTGGGACTTTTATCACTGGAGCAGAGGACATTGAGGGGTGACCTTAGAGGTTTATAAAATTATGAGGGGGTTAGATAAGGAGAAGGACAAGGATCTTTTCCTTAAGTTAGGGGAGTTCAAAACCAGGGGACATATTTTTAAGGCAGGAGAAAGTTTTAAAAAGGACACAAAAGGCAACTTTTTTACAGGGAGAGTGGTTTGTGTGTGACATGAACTGCCAGAGGAAATGGTGGATGCAGATACAGTTACAACATTTAAGGGACATCTGGATAAGTACATGAATAGGAATGGTTTGGAGGGATATGGGCCAAACAGAGGCAAGTGGGACTAGTTTAGTTTGCGAACATGGTCGGCGTGGACTATTTAGCCAAAAGGTCTGTTTCCGTGCTGTACGACACTACGTCAGGGGGTAACAGTCAGGAACATTACGTTGAACTTCTGTGTGCAGGTTGGAGAGGATCATCCCAATCCCAACACCTGATCAGTACACCATCATTCCCACTTGGAAGGCAGCCTCCAACTGGATCCATCCTAGGCTGGGCTAACCTCCATAAGACTGAGCTTTCCTGTATTATTTGATGCTTGTCTTGGTGTGCTTTCTGGGCACAGCAGACTGGATAGTCAACTCCTGTTGTCACAACTCTCAACACCAATGCTTAGCCTCTGGCCACACAGGCAGGATCCCATGGAGGAAGACAATACTTACAGGGAGGTGGTGGGATGGGGGACAAAACAGGAACAAGGAGGAACACCAAAGCAGCAGGGAAGCTGTTAAAACAGCCTCAACCAAACCAATTGCAAACTTGCTGGTCAATCGCCCATCCACCAGCTCCCACATGAGCAGTCAGATCCAAGTATCACATTATAGCACAGAACACACCACTACTGGAAATGACTGAAGCAAAAAGATTGCGTGCGGTCCAAAGGAAACAAGACAAATATGTGAGAAAAAGGAATATGGAGATATGTGGTCAGACTGAAACGACAGACCATTTGTGCAATGAGAAGGGACAGATTTGCATTATAAATGCCAATACAGACTGAATGACCAGGCTGAATGGCCTGCATTTGAGAGATGGGTTCCATGCAATTCCGCTGAGGTAGGGTCTGAGAATTGAGACTAATCAGACAAGTATAGAACAGCGCAGAACAATACAAGTGCTATACAGCCACCAATGGCAGAAGAGTGTAGTTACAGTGTGATATAGGCAGTTTGTGGAGGTTAACATTTGTAATTCAAATGCAGACACATCAGTGTGATTTTTATTACATAGGTGACCAGTTTCAGAATCTGATCATTATCCTGGTTAACTGTTCCTTTGTGAGGGGAGGGGAGAGCTTACAAAGTCATCAAAGCAGCTTATCATTTGCTGCATTACCAAGACCAATCCGTTCAAATCTCCAGGTCCTAAGAAATTCAAACTGGGCCGAATTACCAGGGCTATAGTTAGCCCCATCATCAAAGGAGTGGGCAATCCAACTTTACACTGATCAAAACATTTTGTACAGTGAAACCGAACTCTTTAGAAAACAGGTTGAAGAATGACACACACATGTTTAAAGTTGCTAATGGTTGCTAGGTTTTTGTCAGCATACATCATCCTTCACAAATATCACAGATGTACTACTTACATATTCTCCATAGACCATAACAACAATTCACTCACATCCTGGGTTTCAGAAAAGGAATTGTACATGCTTCCTAGTTAAGATCGAAATCGTTGTGAAAGAAAAAAACTCAGATTACACTTCTTTTTAGATCCATGATTTCAGGTGGAGCTCTCCCAAACCGCAATCTCTTACTGGTTGGGTTTCATGGAGTCACCTATCCCAGGGAAGGGAAGTTCACCAATAGCGTGGGTGCAGAAGGAACAGGAAATCTAGTTGATCAACCCTAATCCATACATTCCATGGAGCTCAAGATCTAGGTGTACGGTCATGAGTCTGCACCTACCGGGATGGTTCAGTACACTTATTGAGCATAAAACCAGAAGAAATAGGACCTCGAGTCTGGTCTGTCATCCGATGAGATCGTGGCTGATAGATCATTCTTAACTCCACTTTCCTACCTTTTCCCCATAACCCTTGATTCCCCTTTCTGATTAAAACTTTATGTACCTCAGCCTTGAATATATTTAACGATCCTGTCTCAGCAGCCGTCTGCAATAAAGAATTCCAAAGATTCAATATACTCAAACAATAAATTGAGAGTCTGCCCCCTGTTCCTAGACTCTCCCACAAATGGAAACATCTGTTCCACACCTACCCTGTCAAGCCCCCTAAGAATCTTGCATATTTCAACAGGGTCTCCCCTCATTCTTCTAAACTTTAACGAGCACCAGCTCAACCTCCCCTCATAGGAAAATCTCTCTATACCCAGGATCAACTTGATGAACCTTCTCTGAACTGACTCCATTATATCATTCCTTAGAAAAGGGGCCCAAAACTGTTCACACTATTCCAATAGTACCTTGTATTGCTTTAGCAAAACCTTCCTATTTTTATCTTCCTTCAGTTTTTGTCTCTATTTTTATATTCCATACCCTCTGAAATAAATACCAACAGTCCATTTGCCTTCTCTATTACCCAATTAACTTGAATGTTAACTTTTTGTGATTCATGCAAAACCTTACATATTCCCACATTATATAATATGTCAAGCTTAAGCCAGCTCACTTAACCTGTCTATATCCCTCTGTGGACTGTCATCCTCCCTACTTGCCTTCCACCTATTTTTGTGACATGTACTGTGGTCTTTAACACATTACCAATCCAAGTCATTAATGTATATTGTACATAAGTGTGACCCTGGGTCTGATCCCTGCGGCATTCCAATAGTTAAAGGTTGCCATGCTACAAAATACCACCTTTATTCCAACTCTGTCCATTAGTTGATGAATCCTCTAACTATTCTAGTACTACACTCAACAGTATGTTCTTATCTTACGGAGTGGTACCTTATTGATGCCTTTTGGAAATCCACATATATTGCATCTGTTTCCCCTTTATCTATCCCACTTGTTACCACCTTGAAGAATTCTAATAAACTTGTCGGGCATGAATTCCACTTCATGAAGCCATGCTGACAATGTTCAATTATATTATGCACTTCTAAATGCTCTGCTATTACATCCTTTATTACAGAATAACGTTTTTCCAGTAATAGACATTATGCTAACTGGCCCAGAGAGATCTTTTTTATTTGGTCTCTTCTTCCTTTTTTAGTAAGTATGTGACATTGACAACTTTCCAACCATCCAGGGCTTGACGACCACCAGCGTATTCATTAGCTTCTTTAAAATACTAGGATGCAACCTATCAGATCCATGGATTTATCGGCTTTTAGCAGAACAGGGCTGAACATTTGCTGAACAAAAGCTGATTTTGGCAGTCAAGCAGAATCCAACAGAATAACTTGGCTGCTTCAAAAGATTTGCATGTATATTGCAACCTTCAAGTCCTCACCATTCCAAAGCATCACAGTCAGTGAAGGCCTTTCTGAAGTCTAGTCACTGTTGTGATGTCAGAAATATAGCATCCAATTTGCACACAGCAAGCTCCACAAACAGCAATTTGAGAATGAACCAAATCCTCTGCAGTAGTGATGTTGGTTGAGGGACAAGCATTGCGCCAGGGCACTGGGAGAGCTCCCCTGCTCAGTTAAGTTAAACTCAAATTCACCACCTCCTTCAACTCACTGAAGAATGGACAACACCCACTGTGTGGAAATCAAACATGGGAGAAAGGCATTAACCCCAACAACAGCTACAAAGCCCTCACCAGGAGCCAAGCTGAGGGGACTAGATCTTACAGCAGCCATATGGAGGTCCTTCTGCCTTCTATCACCACTACATGTCACATAGAGAAAAATTCCCAACAGGCTTGCGCCACTCAGTAACATCTTGTGCAAGTGATCACCTTCTAGACTGCAAAGAATTGACAGATTCTTTAACCAGAAGACATAGTTCAGATAAACCCACAGACATTCAGACATTTTCATTGGCTGGCAGCAAACAGGAGAGCAAAACCAGGGCAACATTTCAACACTTCCTAAACCAGAGTCACCGAGGCTGTCCATCTCAGCAAATTCAGAATGCAAAGTGGGATTTTTCCTGTTCTGAACACCAGATGCACAACGATCAGCCGAGCCATCGGGAGCTCTTTTTTTAATATCCAGACAGAGTCTTAACAAACAAGACAACTCTCATGGCCTCGGTCATGTAACTACCATCAAACAGATCAGAATCTGTCATCAATAAAATGCAATGGTCTGGTTAGTGAGCCAGCTGCTAGAGGAAGACACCAAGTGGGGCACAGCTCGAACGTAGGCAGTGTGTGTTTTGCAGACAATGCTGTGATAACAGACCACGCAGACAGATGTATTTTTAGTCTTTTATGAAGTCTGACGCACATATTAGCTGAAGAAAGAGTAACCTTTCAAGACGACAGGCAAAGTAGAGGAATCAGGGTAAATATCATCCCCTCCAGACCAGGGAGTTTAATCCGACACAATTAGACAGACCAGAGTTCACAGGAATGATTCACAGATTCTACACAGGAACAGGAGGCCATTCAGCCCCTCGAACACTTTTTGTGATTCAATAAGTCCATCGATCTGTAGCTTAATTCCCCATATCCATTTTTGTCTCATTTCCCTTGATACCAGACACTGACTGTCAGCTGTCCAATCTGTTAGGGTATCTTCCAAATGCACCATAACCAGCTTGCCCTTCACAACTTCATAATTTCTCAGTGTCATACAGCACGGAAACAGACCCTTTGGACCAACTAGTCCATGCCGAACATAATCCCTAAACTAGTCCCACCTGCCTGCTCTTGGCCCATATCCCTCCAAACCTTTCCTATTCATATATCTATCTAAATGTCATTTAAATGTTGTAATTGTACCCACATCCACCAGTTCCTCAGGAAGTTCATTCCACACATGAACCACCCTCTGTGTAAAAAATTTGCCCCTTTTGTCTTTTTTAAATCTTTCCCCTCTCACCTTAAAAATGTACCCCGTAGTCTTGAAATCTCCCATCTTAGGGAAAAGCCAACTACCATTACTTCTATCCATACCTCTCATTATTTTATAAACTTCTATCAGGTTGCCTCTCAACCTCCTATGCTCCAGTGAAAGCCTTTCTTTATAACTCAAACCTTCCACACCTAGCAACATCCTGGTAAATCTCGTCTGAACCTTCTCCAGCTTAATATCCTTCCTATAACTGGGTAACCAGAACTGGACACGGTATTCCAGAAGACGCCTCAGCAATGTCCTGTACAACCTCACTATGACTTCCCATCTTGAGGTTTAAGCTACAAGTTACACAATAAACTTCTTCACATTCAAACTTAATGTAAGATTCTATCTTAGCCATCCCACAGCCACTTTAAATCAAACCCCTTTCCCTCAATTTTTCTCTTCAAATTGTCAACAATGTTGGTACCACATGGACAACCATCTCTCCCTCAGAAGAATGCTCTGTGACAGCTGGCATCAAGGAGACACCACAACATCCTGGCAACACAGCCCTTCAAGTATGAGCTCTTGATGTAAAGATGACATCACTGAAATAAAGACAGCAAGGGTGACTAGATGGAAATCAGCAACAAGAAGTTTTCCTGATTCCCACCACCACACCCGGAAACCAGTTGACAGCATAACAGATTGAACCCGAGATCCACGTTTGTTTCTATTTGTTCACGCGATCAGCGTATTGCCGGCTTAATGCTGCCCATCTACTGCACTGGATAAGGTGGTGGTGAGCTGCCTTCTTGAACCACTGCAGTCCATGTAGTGCAGAGACAGCCACAATGCAGTTAGACAGGGAGCTCTAGGATTTTGACCCAGTCACACTGCAGGAATGATGACGGATTTTTCAAGTCAAGAAGTAAAGATGAAAACTGTGCCCCCACAAGGACTGTGCGGTGGCCACTCATATTAATATTGTCATGGAAAGATATACTTGCGCCAGTCAGATTAGTAAGGATGAGGTCTTTTCTTCCCCTCTTGTTGCTTTTCTCACCCACTTGTAGCAGATCAAGTCCAGCAACTGTGTCCTTTAGAAGCCAAACAGCTTGGTCAACAGCAGTCAATAAATGGGAGCTGGAAAAGCACAGTGAGTCAGATAGCTTCCAAGGAGCAGGGAAGTCAACTTTTCGGGCCGAAACCCTTTGTCAGGACTGGGGCTAGAGAGGGGAGCCCAGAAAAGTTTCCTTGGTCAATAGTAGATTGGGCCTGTATTCCCTGGAGTTTAGAAGAATGGAAAGGAATCTCATTGAAATCTGAACGCAGGATTGATGTTTCCCCTGGCCAAGGGGGTCACACTCTTAGGATACAAGGTAGGCCATTTCAGACTACGATGGAGAGAAAAGTCTTCACTCAAAGGGCGGTGAACCTCTGGAACATTCTACCACTGAAGGCCTTGGAGGTCAAGATGCTGAACAGGAAGGGTTTAAGAGGGAAATGGGCCAAATACAGGCAAATGGGACCAGCTCAATTTGGGAAACATAGTTAGCATGTACAAGTTCTTTCCTCTATGATTCCACATGTAAGAAATAAACAGAAAGATTCCTAGAAGATCATGTTGAACAGTGAAGTGAGGTCAAAAGGCCAAATGGCCTAATCCTTCTCCTATCGTCCGTGTTACTAAAATGTCACAAGCTGCTTTTTAAAAAAAAATCAACATTGAGTCAAAGGAGAAAGGACGAGTGTACAGTCACATAAGCAAGGGAGTGAAAGTTTTATTTGGAGTCAGCAGGAACGTGGAGTGATCAGATTGAATAGTGAACAGCCTCGAGAGACCAAGCAGTCCACCCCAACTTATAATTCTTATGTTCCTGTTAGTGAACAAAATCTGGTCAAAGAAGGTGGTTTCAAGAAGCATGTTGAAAGTGTAGATAGGGCCCAGAGGACTGAAGCGCAACCACCAATGGGTTGAGCAATTAAAATCAGGGGATGCTCAAGGGGCCAGAATCAGAGGAACACAAAGATTGCAGAGGACCAGAGAAGAGAACATTAATAAGGAAGAGAATTTTTCTTTGCAATATCCAACAAAGGCATTTGTGGCACAGCCAGACAATGAGTTGGCATAGGCTCCCAGATAAATATACAGAAAATTAGCAAGTGAAATATTAGCTCCGTGACAGAGATGATCTGGGGAAGATCTTGATTGAAATCAGGCTGAAATCCTGTGTGTGTTACAGCCCAGCACCAGCTTGCTCCTAATTGGACACGCACAGTTTTCCAACTCCACGCCTGCTGCAGAGAACAACAAGCAGGTCAGCAGCTTCCCCTGGGAGGGATCATGCCTTTCATCCCCTGCCAGTTACTGATGGACCTGGAGATTGCAGGGAACTTGTGGGACTGGGGGAAACAAAAGCATAAAACCAGATTGTTGCACACAACAGAGTGTTTTAAGATGGTATGTGCAGAGTAACCACTGACAACACTCCAACAAATCACTGCCGGAAGAATTGAACAAATCTACTCCAAAACCTTAGAAAATGGAGAACAGCCCAAGGATGGGACAAATCGGAAGTTACAGATTAACATTGGAAAAAAAAACCAGGAAGTTGGGAAGCTTGGATCAAGTTAGCAATAGCTTCGAGAAATATTCTATGCTGTTGTGTTCCACACATTAATCTCTTGTTTACTGAAATATTACTCCAGAGAAATAACCTACGCTGTTCCTGCAGATGAGAGGTTTTGTTAAACACCTCTGGAACAGGTAAGGCTTGAACCGAAGTCTCTTGGCTCAGAGGTAGGGACATTATCACTGCACTCAAGATCCTATAAAAATAAGCAGTCAAATTCACAGGAACAAGCAAATGTAGTTTACATTTCCACTCATCAACTATGCTGGAGGATGAAGTGACACAGGTCACCCAGGACCAGCTGACCTGGAGTAAAACCAGGGTGTCTGGTCACAACTCAAATGGCTAGGTGCTGAAACATTAAAGTGCTGTCTAGTTTACCTTTCCTCACCTTGGGAGTTAATTGACAACGATATTGGAATGGCCGAGTAAATAATTCTCTAATCAATGAGCCTCTGACTGACACAGATATGAAGGAAGGAAAGCCCCTAGATAGTGAGCAGCTTTGAGAACCTTCGGTCCTAAGTTTCCTTCCCACTCTACTCATGCAATCAGGTCTCAAATTACTCCAACCAATTTCCAAAATATTTTCTGAAAGAAATTCACTGAATTTACACTTGAAAGAATCAATACTAACTGGTTCCACCATCTCTCTCGGGAATTTGTTTCATGCATTAAACACTTGATCAACAAAATATTCCTTCCACAGATTACCTTTCAACTTGCCCCTTTCAAGCACAAACTGTACCCACTCGATCTATTATATAGACAAGGTAGAACTACTCAAGATGGTCAACACGATTCAGTCCCTTTACAATCCTAAAAATTATATCACCTCGATCTTCTCATTTCCAGCAAGGCGGTGGCCAATTCACATAACTGCCCCTCAGAATCCAGTCTCTCCACGTTGTCCAGCTGATCACAGGCCACATTGAGTTGTGTCTTATAGAGTTTCCCTGTGGCTCCAGGCATTAAAACAACCCACTGTGATTAATGCAGAGGTGGAGATGACATACTGCCATGTGCGTATGACAAAGAACCAAAACATCTAAGAGGTGTAGAGCTGGATGAACACAGCAGGCCAAGCAGCATCAGCGGAGCAGGAAGGCTGACGTTTCAGGCCTAGACCCTTCTTCAGAAATGGGGGAGGGGAATGGGTTTCTGAAATAAATAGGGAGAGAGGGGGAGGCAGATAGAAGATGGATAGAGGAGAAGATA
>NC_063374.1:11186134-11210979 GCF_021869965.1 Rhincodon typus
AACTCATCCCGCCCCCTTGACCTGTCCATCCTCCCTGGACTGACCTATCCCCTCTCTACCTCCTCACCTACACTCACTTTTACTGGCTCCATCCCCGCCTCTTTGACCTGTCTGTCTCCTCTCCACCTATCTTCTCCTCTATCCATCTTCTATCCACCTCCCCCTCTCTCCCTATTTATTTCAGAACCCCATTCCCCTCCCCCATTTCTGAAGAAGGGTCTAGGCCCAAAACGTCAGCCTTTCTGCTCCTATGATGCTGCTTGGCCTGCTGTGTTCATCCAGCTCTACATCTTGTTATCTCAGATTCTCCAACATCTGCAGTTCCTACTATCTCTAAAACATCTGAAAGGCCTAGTTCTTGCTTTCCCTTTGTCACGTTAGTGCTCCCTCTCCTTCTCAAGAAGAGGATTCCCATTGGAGTTCTAAGATTCAAATTTTTCCCCTGAATATGTTGAACCTCCAGAAAGGTAAAGCCTGGATAGAATACAGCTAGCTTCAAACAGCAGAGACACATGATGTGGATGAGGCTGCACCATTTCAAACATGCTTATGTGTGTGCTTGGCATGTAGCTGCATGAAAAGCCAGTTCCTTTTAATTCCTGTTCTGTGGCTTTTCACAGAAGCAGTTCCTGATGAGAGTGTCGAAACGGCAAGCATGAGGTGCTCTCACAACCTGTGATCTCTTCCTTCCTATTTGCGCAACTATTCAGCAGGGTGAAGCTCCAACACAGCTCCAAATACAAGTCACAGTCCAACAACAGCAAGAATAACTTATAATTATATAGCATCCTTTACATAATGAAACATTCCAATGCACTTCACAGCAGCACTATTAGCCGAAATATGGTACTGTGCCACATAAAGAGACAGCCTGGACAAAGCAGTCAGTTTGAAAGAGTGCCTTACAGTAGGTAAGTGAAATAGAAAGGTATGTGACAACTGAAGGCCCATGTAGCTGGAAGCACGGTTGCCAATAGTGAGGCTATTAAAATTGAGGATGCTCGAGAGGCTAGATTTGGAGAAGCACAATTCTTGGAGTGTTGTAAGGGCTGTAGGAAGTCACAGAAATACAGAGGAGTGAAACCACAGGAGATTTGAAAGTAGGGATTAGAATTTTATAATCTAGACGTTGCCTGACCAGGAACTGATGTAGGTCAGTGAGCACACAGATGATAGGGGATAGTGAGTGGTTTAGTCACATCTATAAGTCAAGGAGGAATGAGCGGGGGTTCCGGTCAATGACCCAAGACAGGGGTGAAGCTGGACAATGTCAGTGTGGTAAAAATAAGTGTGGGTCTTCGTGAGGTGAGAAAATGAGTTTAGTGACTCATCTTGGGGTCAGATACAGAACCAATGTTGAGAAGAGTGTTCCCAATATTTAATTGGAGGACATCTCAGCTCCTTCATTGCAGAACTTTGATAAGCAAGTGGGAAGTGAACCCAGTCTCCTGGATCAGAGGCAGGGACATTAACACTGCACAAGATCCTAAAAAAAAAACCAGCAGTCTAATAATTTAAGTGCAGTGGAGCAGTCAAGAGATGTGTTGATGAGGTAGAGTTGGATGTTGTCAGAAAACATGTGAAAACAACATTGTGCTACAGAGATTCAAGGCCACTGCAAGAAGCCAGTGTACAATCTGGGACAATGATAACACAGCAGGGAATTACATCCCTCTCCTACATTAAGCAGAGCCGCGACTGCCAGGTCAAGTGACTCCAATGGATTCTTGCCCACACAGGACGATTAGAGATGGGGAGTTCTCTCGGTGTCCAGACCAACATTCCAGTCTCAATCGACCTCCCCCCAACTCCAACCAGCAAATAAACCACAGGAACTGATGACTTACCTCGTAAATCGTTTGCAGAATCCTGTTGCGCATTTTGAAGTAGTTCATGGTGTCATCAGCTCAGACACATTTCCCCATACGGAACTACAGTCCGTTGTGTGAACGCGAGTCTCTCTTTCAAAGCACACGTCACTCAGGAATCTATCTGCATACCCACACACATCTTGTGAAACCGCTCCTAACTTCAGGCAAGACTGTGGCCAGTGTCACCTACACTTGCCGTTGGAACTAGATACAAGCTGACAGGAGAATGCAGGTATTAGTCTGTATCACTGATGCAGCACGGTATCCCCTGCATATGTCCCAGCAGGTGGAGATTACTGATCAGGACAGGAGAATTGACTGATGCAATTGTTATCAACACTGAGGAAGAGTTATTTACTGAGTGTCCAGTCTCACAGCATCATTACCACAAACTCTCTGATAAAATAGTTGATACAAAGTGACTGTGGGAAACGTCTAACTTAGTGGGATAAGAATCAGTTTGACTGTGCTGTTCAACTCCTCTTTGGGTATCTGGAGAAGATACACAAAGCTATATTTACTCTCCATCTCCAAATGGACTAATGAGATGCTGAGCTTTACGATGCCTTCATTTGCCAACTTCTGAGAGCACTGACAATTGATTATTTGTTGTAGGACTGGAGTTATATACAGGCTGACCAGGCAGGAGCTCATGTTCCCTTCAATGAAGGACATTAAAACCTTCATTGAGGTGAAACCGTTTTAACAGTTTCAGCATCACTTCATTCCCCAATGCAGAAACAGAGAAAGATGGCAGTCTACTCTCAGCTTGAATCCGTCCCCTTTCCCAGTTCAGAAAATTTTGTTGTTTTGGATTTCTGAAACCCTCCTCCATTTGGGATGAACAATGGGACACAGGCTGAACTAATCAGGAAGTTACTATGGGAAATAGATCAACAGTGAGCAGGCAACACAGTCAAAACTGAGCAACTGGAAGTGTCAAACTGAAGGACACAGTTTTAAGATAACCAATAAGAGAGCCAGAAGGGGAAGATGAGACTTTTTGAAAAAAAGTCAGTACTGTGAAAACACAGTAAGAATTACGGTGATCTGCAACATTCTGCCTGAAAGGGCAATACTACCAGATTCAACAACTTCCATAACGAAATTGGTAAAATACTTGAAGAGGAAAGATTTGCCAAATTAGAGGAAAGGAATAGGACAAAGTAAATTCCACCTAAGCGAACAAGTTTGTTACAGAGAACTTCAGTGTGGGCATGAGCAGAACTTCTGTCGAAACACATGCCAGGAGGCACCAATATGATTCCACTGAACAACATTGCCAGCAGCAGTCAAGAACTCAAAGCAAACCCGAGAAACACAGGAGAGAAAAGTAGGGTGGTGGGCAGGGTGAATTCCAACAATGGTTGTTAAAAGAATGCCAGCCACGGAATCATTTTTAGCATACCCAGTTTATTATCAGCAGGGTAGCACTGAGGTACTCGGGGCAGCTTAATCCATTCTCCCAGTGAGAAAATGTATAAAGCAAAACACACTATGCACGGAGTCAACGAGCAGACACATTGATTTACTGCTAGGCTAGAAGCACGTACACAATCTTGTGCAACAACATGAACCAGGAAGTGGGTTATTATTATTTTCAGTCAGGGCCTGACGGGACACATTTCAACACTGCTCCCTCCCATTGCTTGCCTCCACTCGACATCTAGGTAAAGTAGGAATGAACTGACAGTTCCCACAAGACTATTCTCATCCTGCTGGTTAACCCTGCAAGACAAGTTCCTTGGTGCCATTTCAGCAGGTGTCAAAATGAGCAATGAAAATTTCAATTCCCATGAACCAGTCATTATCTGAGTTCTCTAAAATAATGTACAGGAAGTTGACACAGTGTGAGTACAGAAAAAACATGCATTTATACAATGTCACTCATGAGCACAGGACATCCCAAAGCACTTCATTTGCTGTAATGTTAAAAAAGTCCAATCATCATTAAAACACAGAAGCCAGACAAATTTAGACAAAGCAAGTTCCTACAAACAACAATGGATAATGACCAGATCATCAGCTTTTGTGCAGTGCGCTGAAGGACAAATACCAGCCTGGCCACCAGTCAGAGCTCCCCACAGCCTTTCTTCCCAGATTGCCATAGGATTGTGTACATTCACCTGAGGGGGCAGTCAGGACTTCAGCTTAATGTTTCTCACCCGAGAGATGGCATCCCTGACAGTACAGTGCTCCCTCAGTACTGCACTGGAATTAAGGGTTGGGATTTGAACCCAGAACATTCTGATCCAGAGGGGAATATGTAATGATTGACACATATCAAAGACCTAAAAAACAGTGAGGTTTAATCCATAAAACAGCTAGTCACTGCTCACCTACACACTCTTACTCGCTCCAACATCTAACCAATACCATTTAATCAATTTGCACTCTTTCTTTTTGAAGGGGTAGACTCACGCTTCAGTGCAAGATAGATGACAGCATGCATCCCAACTAAACAGGTATCTCTCCCAGAAAGACAGCTAGGTCTTGCTCTGACACACTGATCTCTGATAGGAGTGACAATCACAGAATGATAATCAAACTGCATTACGCATTTTTTAAGGTAGAGGCAACTATGTCTTGACTAACAACAAAACCAAAGACTATCAGGGTCAGGCAATAATGTGAAATAATCAGATCAGCCGTGATCTTATCGAATGGCGGACTGGTTCAAGGAGTTAGGGTGCAATCCCTGCTCTTCATTTGTATATTCCTCCCGCCCAGGATTCTGCCTTGCTTAGAGTCGAGCAGTAATGAGTACTAATCTCCTAAGCTTGCTGCCTGAAACTGGGTGAACATTTAAGGGAAATGTACTTAGGGCTACAGGCAATGAGTGGGGAAATGGGACTGACCAGATGGTTGTACAGATAACTAGTATGTACTCAATAGATTGAATGGTCTTCACCTGTGTCATAATGACTAAAAGATCCTCGAATTCTGAACCAGTGAAACAAAACATCAAGAGAGGAAGCAGGATGTTTTCTTTTTAAAACCCAAGTTAATAGCAAAAACTTTTAGCAATGGGCAAGGTGGGGAAATGAATCACTAAATAAGATAAAGTCATGGTCTACCCTGGGGTTGTGGAGTTCAGGCAATATAGCAGCTAGGAAAGGATGCTTCATGCATACGGTGGCATCAACCAAAACAGAAATTGCTGGAGAAACTCAGCAGGTCTAGCAATATCGTCAGTTCTGAAGAAGCATCACTGGACTCGAAACAATAACTTTGCTTTCTTTCCACAGATGCTGCCAGATCTGCTGAAATCCTTCAGCAATTTCTGTTTCTCGTTTGAGAGAGAAAGTAAGTTTATGCAGACAAAAGGGTGGTTGATAGTAAGCCAAGGAAGAAGAAAAGCCTAATTGGAACAATAAGTAGGTGAAAGTGTGCTGGCTGTGCTGAAAGCAAAACATGTCATGACAAGGCCTAGGGGTGTGGGATTGGGTAAAGGACATGGAAGGTGGTGCTCAGGATCTAAAATTACTGAACTCGATCGAGTCCTGAAGGCTATAGCGTCCCCAAGCAGAAAACAAGATGCTGTTCTCCCAGCTTGTGCTGAGCCTCACTGGAGCCCTGCAACAGGCCTGCGACAGGGAGCATGATGCTGTGTTGAAATGGCAGACCACTCATTTTTACGGACAGCATTTAGGTGTTCTCAAAGCAGTCACCCAGTCTGTGTTTCATCTACCCAATGTAGAAGAGAGCAGAAGCCTCAGCAACTACCTAACAGGTTTGAGGCCTCTTTCTGCTTGTTTGGATGAAAGTAAGGGTTGTAGGACGGATGAGCTAGCTAACTCTGGCATCATGGTACAGAAAGTCATTCAAGTGGAGTGGGCAAAAAGGAATGTGGTGTTAGTAGGTAACAGCATGGTCAGAGGGGTTGACACCATTCTGCACAGAAAACAACAACTCCAGACAGCTATATTGCCCACCCAGTGCTCGGGGTTCAGGCCATCTGCTCAGAACTGGGGAGGAATCTGCAATGGGGAGGATCCAGGTCACTGTAGGAGATGACACGTGAAGAACAGAGAAAGTGCTTCTGCATAGTCAGCATGGGCCACCAAATGAAGAATCATCAAAAGGTCATAATCTCTGGATTACAACCCAAGCCATACACGAATTGACTTAGGGATGATCAGATTGGAGAGATTAATGCAAGGTTTAAAGACTGGAGTCAGAGCATCCAGTTCATGAGTACTGAGCAGACTAGAATCCGGTACCAATGGGACAGTCTCCACTTCAACCATGGTGGGCTCTAGTTCTACTTTGAGTTGTTTGGATCATAAGGAAACTAAATGGTGGGTGCAAGGGATCAAATTTGGGAAGTGCATTATATCAAAGAGTAGTGATGAGGCAGAACAGAAGGGTATTAATATGGGAAATAATCAACAGACCATGACAGTAAGGGAAAGCAAATACAAAATCCAACAGTAAACCAACAGAGAAGCAAGCAGTTGTTATTCTATTTATAAAGACAAATTAGCAAATTAAAAACTCTTGTACCTGAAGACACGTAGCATTTGAAATAAAACATGAACTGAGAGCACAAATAGAAATGAGCAAATATGCTCTGGTAACCATGATAGAGACAGAGTCATACAGCATTGAAACAGACCCTTTTGTCCAACCAGTCCATGATGACCATAATCCCAAAGTGAACTAACCCCACCTGCCTGTGCTTGGCCCAAATCCCTCTAAACTTTTCTTAATCATGTGCTGATCCAAATGTCTTTTAAACACTGCAACTGTACCTGTATCCAACACTTCCTCTGCAAGTTCATGCACGAACCACTCGATGTAAAAAAAATTGCTTTCATGTCTTATTTAAAATCTTTCACGTCCCACCTTAAAAATATGCTCCCTAGTCTTGAAATCCAACATCCTAGGGAAAAGACACCCGCCAATCACCCCATCTATACCCCTCATGATTTTGTAAGCGTCTATAATGTTACCTCTCAACCTCCTACGATCCATTGAGAAAAGCTCCAGCTTATTCAACCTCTTCTTATAATTCATTCCTGGCAACATGCTGGTAAATCTGTTCTGAACCCTCTACAGCTTAATAATACCTTTCCTATAATAGGGCAATTAGAACTGGACGCAGTACTCCAGAAGAGGCCTCACTAATGTCCAGTACAAAGACATGGCTATAAGATGACATGAATTGGCATCTGAATATTGTTGGGTATGGAAGATTTTGGAAGAAGAGGAAGCTAGGATAAGGTGGAGCGATAGCTTTGTTAGTCAATGATATTAGCTCAATAGAGGCCCAAGTTCAGCAAAGTAGGAAGTGCTAATGGTTTGAGCTGTGATAAGAAAAGATAAAGACAAGACGACACTTGTGGGAGTGGTATATAGGCCCCTGACAATAACCTAAAGGAGCCTAAAGGAAGAAATAATGGGAACCTCTCAGGAAGGCACAATGAGAATTATAGGAGAATTTACATACAGACTAAAAAAATTCAAATATGCAAAATTTCCGATGAGGAGTGAAGAGAATGTTTTCAAGATAGTTTTTAGAAGCACAAGTTCTGGAGTCAACCAGACAGCAGCCTATCCTGGACCCAGTGCGGTGCAACAAGGTAAGATCATTTAATAAAAACTGAAAGAACTGCGCATGCTGTAAATCAGGAACAAAAACAACGTTGCTGGAAAAGCTCAGCAGGTCTGGCAGCATCTGTGAAGGAGAAAACAGAGTTAACGCCCAACCCAAGGTGGAGGAGCAACACCTCATTTTCCGCTTGGGGACCCTACAGCCCTCCGGACTCAATATTGAGTTCAATAATTTTAGGGCCTAAACTCTCCCATGTCCCAACCCCCACCCCACACACCAGGCCTTGTTACCACATAGCCTGCTATTACACACCCCCTGTTGTTAGTCACTTACAGTCCCCATTAACAACTATTCACCCTCCCAGCCTGATTGTTAGCAACTTCTTTGTCTGTCCAACTGTCTTTCTCTCTCTTATCATTTACTCCCTACCCCACCCACCTCCCTATTTTCTGCATATAAACTGACATTTTTCCAGCCACCATCAGTTCTGAGGAAGGGTCACCAGACCTGAAACGTTAACTGTTTTCTCCTTCACAGATGCTGCAAGATCATTTAATGATAGGATTACTTAACTGAGAACACAAGCAATATCCCAGAACTAACTATAAATCAGGATGTGAAAGGGGAGGGAAGGAAGTCCTGGTGAAGCTGCAGGCTCAAACTCTGACAGACTACATCCCAGGGTCTTAAAAGATGTGACAAGCGAGATAGTTGTTGCATTGGTTTTAATTTTACAAAATTTCCTGGATTTGGGGAACTTCCCATTAGTATGTAAGAAACCAAATTTAATTACTTCATTCAAAAAGGGAGACAGAAAGCACAATATCACAGGTCACAGGGAAGATGTTAGAAGCCATTAGGAAATAATGAGATAAAATATAGAAAGAATTCAAGGTAATCAGGCATAGTCAACATGATTCTGCAACAGGAAAATCTTGTTTAATCAACCTATTGCAGTTTTTTGAGGAAGTAATGCGTATTCTGGATAAGTTGGGGGGGAGCGGGAAATCAGTGGGTCATTTGATACAGTGCCACAAAGGTTATTTCAGAAAATAAAATCACGTGCTATTCAAGTTAACACATTTGTATAGGTAAAAAACTAACCGGCTAACAGGAAGCAGACAGCAGGTATAATAAAAGATAACAAGGTGTAGAGCTGGATGAACACAGCAGGCCAAGCAGCATCAGAGGAGCAGGCAAGCTGACGTTTCGGGCCTAGACCCTTCTTCAGAAGCTGTGTTCATCCTGCTCTGCACCTTGTTATCTCAGATTCTCCAGCATCTGCAGTTCCTACTATCTCTGAAGCAGGTATAATATGGTCATTTTTAGTTTGATAAGATGTAGAGAGTGGTGTCCCACAGGGCTGTTATGGAGCCTCTGCTTTTTACCCTTTATATAAGTAATTTAGAAGAAAGGGAAGGAGGAATGCTGGCCAAATTTGATGACAAAGATTGGGAGGAAAGTCGTAAGGAGGACACAACAGGTTACAAAAAGACGTGGATAAGTTATGAGAGTGGGTAAAGGTCTGAAAAGTGGAGCACAATGTGGATGAATGTGTAACTGCCCGTTTTGACATGAAGAATAAATGAATATTATTTAGAGAGACACTGCAGATTTCAGAGATGCAGAAGTGTCCAAATGTATGAATTGCCAAACGCCAGTCTGCAAGTACCAGGAAAGCTAACAGAACAACATAATCTATCGCGAGGGAAATTGAATCCAAAAGTAGGGAGGCTATGCTTCAGTTATACAGGGCACTAGTGAGGCCACGTCTGGAGTATTGTGAATTGTATTGGTCTCTCTATTTAGGCAGGATGTAAATACGTTGCAGGCAGCTCAGAGAAGGTTTACCATACTAATATCTGGAATGGCAGAATGGAGAAACATTGGATAGGCTACATTTGCATCTGCTGCAGCTTAGAACAGCAAGAAGCAACTTGTTGAAACATATAGCATCCTGAGGGATCTCGACAAAGACAAATGGATACAGAGATGAGGCAAAAATATTTGCTCACAGAGGGATGTGCATCTTTAGCCTGAACTCTTTCCAAAAGGGAATGGAAACTGAGCCTTTGAATATTTTCGAAGTCAAAAGGCAAATAAAGCTATCAGAGGGAGGCAGGAAAGTAGATTTGAGGTTACAATCAGATCAGCCGTGAACGCCACTTATTCTATGTTTTCATATTCCCATCTTCATACGTATTATGGCTTCTCCTTATGATACTGTCTATTGTCTCAACTATATATGATCTTGGTTGTAGCGTGCTTTCCAATAATTGTATCTTTTCTCTGTTGGTCTCTTAAATGTACACCTGCCAGGCTCCAGCTCTGAAAATTTTTCTGTTCAGTGACAATGGTTTAAATTTTAGCCCAGCTGTTTCTTTGTTCTTCCTCTCATTGTTTTACTGTCTTGTGGTTGTTTTTCTTTTGTAACGTAGGGCCTTAGTGTGTTAGAGATGGAAACTATGTCCTCAGTCTCTCAGCAATGCTGACGGCAATAGTTCATTCTGAGGATCAATAACTCAACAGAGCAAGATTTCTCTTCAATGAAGCTTTAATTGTTCATAGCCCTCTCTCAGCCTCAATTTGCTTGAGGATAGCAAGATGAACTAGTTAGATGAATCAAGTCATAGTCCCGTGAGCAATTTTGAAATTGCTCATCAGAAAGTGAAGGTGTTTTGTCTGGCATTACTGTTTCCAGAAATCTGTGTATGGAGTAAATTCTTTTGAGAAACTGGATGACTGTAACTGCTGTGATACTATGCAAAGTTAGTCTCAATGCATTTTAAGTAATCAATAACTACATACAGCATTGTTCCCAATTAAACCCATTTCCAGCTCCCCCCACCCCACAGCCTTGATGTAAAGGTAGTAATAAGTTTTCTTTGTGTTCCGCACAAGGAATGCAGTTGGAAATCATTTCCTCAATGGGATGAAGGATACCTGGCCATCAAAGTAATTGTTGCACCCTCGTGTGGCATGTTGCAATCCCCAGAGGTCTTTGGTGACATTTATGAAGCCTATCAAGCTGAACTGCTCTTGATAGGACTAACTTCTGTTGGCTGGATCGTGTGTTCCACTATTAGTTTACAGAGATAAATCCATGAACATTCTTGTACAGCTATTTGGCCTTGGGACGGGAATACTTGAACACCATCTTGTTGGCTCATAACCAGTGAAAGGATTCCTGTTGGTGAATCTTTTCTATCTCAGGTTTAACCATGCTTTGGTGTGCAAGCGACTTCCCTCAGCAAGAATAAGCAGATTAATTCAGCGTTGGGTGATACGAGATTCGGTCTTCAATTTCCTCAATCCTGACAACAATTTTGGGAATTCACTTCAAAATTAATTCATGTTCAGCAATCTCAACAATGTTACAGACCCAACTGAACTCTAAGCATTCCTTCTTAAGATTCTGAATGACAGCGGTTCTTCTTTATATTTGTACTTCACCATGAGCTGGCCATCAACTTTTCATAAAGTCCTCCAGGACCTTGGAATCTGATAACTGGTGGTGGTGGTAACTGAATTTGCTTGAGCTATTTTAGGTGATCCCATAATATGGAAATGATGGCTCCTGCATCTAATTACGAGGTTCCTATCCAATTCTAGTTTAAAACTCCAATATTTGCTTTCAATGTCATTTATTTCTCAAAGGAAGAATTTGACCTTTTTGTCCTGCTGTGTTTATCCAGCTCTGCACCTTGTTGTCTCGGATTCTCCAGCATCTGCAGTTCCTACTATCTCTTGACCTTTTATTTGTAGTTTTTCAATCTCTTGCATGAAACATTAATTTAAGAATTTCTCCCATTGTTTTCCAGTTGTTTACATTTTAAAACAACAAACTGCTTTAAAATGACCCACTTTTCCACAGTTGTGGCACTCTGTATCCGTTTGCAATGCTTGTTCATGCTACAGAGACATTATAAAACGATCAATGACATGCATTTTCCCCAATTTGGTAGGTTCAGGTTTTCACATACTTTCTCCTTTGCGGCTTCGAATGGGTCATCAATTTTCCTTCTAAAGAATATTGAATTCTGCTATCTAAGTTTTGTTTGCCTCATAATTCGAACAGCTTTCTCCATAACTAAACGATTTAGATCAGAACACAGGAGGCACGGTTAGTAAGTTTGTGGATGACACCACGATTGGTGGTATAGTGGACAGCAAAGAAGGTTATATAAGATTACAAAGAGATCTTGATCAATTGAGTCAATGAACTGAATAGTGGCAGATGGAGTTTAATTTGGACAAATGCGAGGTATTACATTTTGGCAAAACAAGGGCAGGACTTATACAATTAAAAGTAGGGCCTTGGGCAGTGTTGTAGAACAGACAGACCCAGAGGCTGAGGCACATAATTCTTTGAAGTTTGCATCACATATAAACAGGGTGGTTAAGAAGGCATATAGCACACTTGCCTTCACTGCTCAGACCTTTGAGTATAGGAGTTGGGAAGTCACGTTGAGGTTATAGAGAATGTAGCTGAGCCTATTCTGGAATACTGTGTCCAGTTTTAGTCGCCCTGTTATAGGAAGGATCTGATTAAGCTGGAGAGGGTTCAGAAGGGATTCACCAGGATGCTGCCAGGAATGGACGGTTTGAGTAATGGGGAGAAGCTGGATAGGCTGGGATATTTTACACTGGAGTATAGGAGGTTGTGAGTTGATCTTACAAAGGTTTATAAAATCATGAGAAGGATAGATAAGGTGAATGGTAGGTGTCTTTCCACTATGATGGGGTATTTCAAGACTAAGGGGCATATTTTTAAGGTGAGAGGAGAAAGATTAAAACAAAGATATGAGGGGCAATACTTTTTCCTTACATGGAGTGCGGCTCATGTGTGGAATGAATGTCCAGAGAAAGTGGTGGATGCAGGTTCAGTTAACTATCTTTTAAATGTTGTAACTAAGTACATGAATAGGAAAGGTTTGGAGAGATACGGCCCAAGTGCAGACAGGTCAGACTAGTTTAGTTTGGGGATTATGGTTGGCATGGACTGGTTGGACTGAACAGTATGTTTCCGATCTGTGTGACTCTATGACTCTATAAATCATTGCCAAACTGCAAGATGTCTCATGATTTGTCACCTGCAACCCAAACAACAATCCAGTTTGTAAATCAACTCTGTCTTCAAACTTTCCAAAGTGCAGTTCTCTGCCAGCCTCTTGAGGTCATTTCAATAATATATCCATGTTTTCATCTGGCCTTTGCTTCTGTCGATTAAACTTCGGCCGTTCAAAAATTAAATTCTGACAAACTAGGAAATACGAGTCAAGTGCACAGAGCACTCCTTCATAGGAAGCTGCAGTCTCATCAACTCCCTTGCAAGCAGTTCATTAGCAATACTGTTCACAGTAATGTACTGACCAGGCATTCTTTATCTAAGTTTGAAGCAGCTCAGTACCTGGTGAACCTTGTCTTCCATTCGTGGGCCTGGTGTGGTCCTTCAATTGCCTGGCATGTTTCTGGAAGCAGTAGATTAGCTTCCATGCTTCCACCTGAAACATGGAGTTCTCTCCATGTCTGTCCCACCGCTCGTAGCTTTGAGTCTTTGCTTACTGCTGTCCTGTCTCTGGCACCGCTTTCCAGCTTGCTACTGCTCCCGCACAATTTTCCTGACACCTTAGCTTCTCTCACTTCCTCTTAACTGCCTTAGCCTCAAGGCTCTGTTGGCTTTGCCATTTCTTTTTGCCTTCTCCACTATCTCTATACCATGTATGGATGCTTCTAATATTAAATTTATTACTATACAACTTCCCCCAGTTGTCATCCCAATTATATTTACACTCTATTGTTACATCAGTGGTTCAACTAGAAGGCAGTAAGAGACAGGCACTAAATACTGGCATTACCAGTGACAGAGAATGGATTTTAAACATACATGCATCATTCAAGCTTATAAAAATCAGTCAAGTATGATTAACTGTGATTTGCAGCAAACACCATGAGGCACTCAGTGATTAATCCTTAGGCACAGTCCCTTGGGGTGCTGGGACTTCCTGTCATTATTTAATGGTCCATCTTCAGCAAATGAAAACTTAATGATGATTAACCATTTTCAATTGCATACATACAAAGACTGCACTGCACGTGGGCAGGTCATGAGCTACAACATACTGAGTTATTACCACAGGAGCCAGCCTCTAGCACCTACTTATATATTACGTTCCTTTGTAGCAATCAGGCACTAGACTTCATTAAAACCTTTTTATTTTGACCTATTGACAATATGTTGACATTGATCCAACCACCAGTTGCTCTCCTGTAGTGTGTCAATTAATTACGAGTGTGAGTGTCTCCCAGCTAGCATATCGTATAAGACATCATAGCGAAGGGCCCTCCATTCCATCACCCCTCCACAAGACAATTAGACATAGGAGCAGAAGTAGCCATTTGGCCCATCAAGTTTGATCTGCCATTCCATGAGATCACAGCTGATCTGATAATCCTCAACTCCATTTTCCTGCTTTTACCCATAACCCTCAATTTCCTTACTGATTAAAAACTTGTCACTCTAAGCCTTGAATATAAATAATGGCCAAGCCTTGACAGCCCTCTGCAGTATATAATTCCACAGATTTGCAACCCTCTGCAAGAAGAAATTCCTTCTCGTCTCTATCTTAAATGGGTGACCCTTATTCTGAGGTTATATTCCTGGTCATAGACTCTCCCAGAAGAGGAAACAACCACCCTTCACCTGTCAAACCCCCTGCGACTCTTGTATGTTTCAATAAAGTCTCCTCTCATTCTTCTAAACTCTAACAGGTACCAAGTCCAACCTACTCAACCTCAGAAGAAAATTCCTCCACACCTGGTATCAGCATAACGAATCTTCTCTGGACTGTCTCCAATACCAGTACATCTTTCCATAGATAAGGGACCCAAAACCCTTCATAACCTCAATTCTTCCATTCTATCCATCTGCCAATTTTTTGGCCACTCAATTCATCTGTTTCTACCCCTTTGTAGGCTCTGTCGTCTTCTTTATCTTCCCACCAATTTTGTGTCACCTGCAAACTTGGTTAGAGTACATTCACCGTCCTCATCCAAGTCACAAGTATATATTCTAAGTTATTGTTGCCTCAGGACTAACCTGTGGCACATCACTAGTTATAGACTGCCATCCTAAAAACGTCCCTTTATCCTAACTCTGTCTTCTAATAGTTATCCAGTCCTCTATCCATGCTAATATACTCTATTATACTGTTTAATAACCTTGTGTACAGAGTCTTATCGAATGCCTTTTGGGAATCCAAATACACTTCATCAATTGGCACCCCCTTATTGATCTAGCTTGCTCCCTCCTTGAAAACCTCTAATAAATTTGGCAGACAAACAGGCGAGTAGTTGAAGTCACTACAGAAGAATGAGAGGCCACATTTTTTTCCAATTTGCAGCCCCTGACCCTGAAGTCTGAGGCTCACAGTAACATTCCTTTCCCAGACAGCTAACACCACAAAAATAACTGACTAGGGACATCTTCAGGTTGCTGTAAGGACTGACCTGTTTCATTAACACCTAACAACAAAGGCAGCTATTCACCTCTGCCTGCACTGACACTATCCCACACTATGCAAGCTGCTCAACAACCACTTCAAATCTTCCGTCATATTGTGGGATAATAAAGGAGACACAATACATCCAGTAGCTAGAGACATTTGATCTAATTTTCAACACTAGCATTTGTGTTTCACACAAGCCTCCTCCTAGTTTACTTTATCTCACCCTATTTACATAAACTCACATTCCTTTCTCATCTACTGAGCCAGTTTCCCGTTAAACTCGACCCTGCAATGACACACATAACCTGAGCAAAAACATATAACATCCGAGGTACAAACACCAGCATAAACTAGCTGGGCCAAAAGACTTGTTTGTAATAGCTAGTTGAGATCAGCTAACACCTAGAATCAAAGCTAGTAATGCCTTTGAAAATTATACCATGTAATCATGATTATGTCAGTGCAGCTCGCCCTGCAACCCCATAATTCACTGCACTGTATCAGCTCAATCTGAAGTGTGCTGCAATATTGTAAAAAAATAAAATTCGTTTCCAGAATACTGGCAGGTGGAAGATTAAAAAGACTGCTGGCTCAGAGGTACAAACTCATGGTACTGACAGTAAAACAATGTGGGAAACACAATTCCAAGCAGCCATCAGCTCTACCCCGACAACATCAAGTTATGAAAGATTAAAGGAAAGGTTCCTGAACATGTTAATCCATGCCCCATTGGGTCATTTTTCTTCCTTGAGTAACCAAACACAATTTTACATTTGAGTAGCGCTCAGCAACAGGAAGTGAACACGGTTCAGAGCTTTTAATTAAATTGTAAAACTGTGTCAAGACAGCAGAAGGAGAAGTGTGGGCAGTTACAACTGAGAAAACAGGCACAAGGTGCCAGCTTCAAGCTCAGTCTGCTAAGAAGTGAACTGACAGCAGGTTACACGCTGATGAGAGGAAACATGTCAGGAGACATTTAGTATCCCCATGGTCAGAGTTAATCAATTTGGATAGGGTTTTCATTCTTAACCAAAACCAAAAGAACTGCGGATGCTGTAAATCAGAAACAGAAACAGAAATTGCTGGAAAAGCTCAGCAAATCTGGCAGCATCTGTGGAGAAAAATCGGAGTTAATGTTTCGGGTCAAGTGACCCTTCCTCAAACTTCTGAGGGGTTCTGGGGAAGGGTCACTTGACCCGAAAAATTAACTCCGATTTCTCTCCACAGGTTTGCTGAGATTTTCCAGCAATTTCTGTTTTTGTTTCCATTCTTAACCTCTTGTTTGAGGAATGCGTCCAAATTCTTTTTTGCATTTATTCTTTCACGAGATGTGAGCATAACTGGCAAGAGAACACAGAGACCCCAAGCAGTGCTGCTATCAAGCAGGGGTCAAAAATGCAAGACATCATTCCCGAAGTTTCTCATTGATGGAACCATTCTGATAACCTTCTTTTGGTCTGTCACCAAAATATCCTCATGGCAGCCAGAACTGTACACAATATTGCAGTTGATACCTAATCAGTGTCTAATGTAGATTCACTCCTGTCCAGGAGCACGGAAAGCAAATAAGAGGATTGCATCTAGCTGAAGCCACTCTCTTCAATTCGACATAGAGGTCATTGTCCAGGCTCTCTCAGTCAAATAGCATCTTGGTCAGGGTCACTTAGGTCGCATGGAATTGTCCCAGGGGTTTGGAGAGAGTAGGCAATTGTCAGAATGTGAATGACCTCCATTTGGAAATAGTATGTACAAAATACTTAAGGACATGAAACTGTCTCTCTATTTCGTACGCAGTGCGCTCAAACACACACTGGTAAAGTGTTTGACTCCACAGCAGCAGCAACACAACAGATGTACTCACACAAAACCCACAATCCAGATGATGTACACGATGAAGATGGGGGTCATAAGGGAGGGTGGTGCTGGTATGTAGGTACTCAAAACACCTGACACAACTAGAGGAGGCAAGAGTGCAGGAGGAGAACCTGACATATGACCATTTTTTAAAAAGCACAAAACGGTATAGACGAGCTCACAAGGCACATTAAACACAAACTGTGGCACATTCATATTTTTTAGATAGTCACACAGCCATCCAAATTAGCATACATTTGCCATCAAATTCTCACCATCTCCAATCTTCCACTTAATGTGCTTTGTGAATACAACACATGGCCTTACAATCACCCAGAAACACCCACATCCACCATGGTGACTGTCTCTCTATCTTTCACCACATTAAATCAACTCAAGACATGGAGCACGTAAACTGTAGCACAAACATCATTGAAACCTGGGACTCTCATGGCATGTGGGTATCACTGGCAAGCTCAGCATTTGTTGCCTATTCTTAATTACCCTTAAGCTGTGACTTATATGGCCATTTCAGAGTGCAATTTAAGAGTCAACTACAATGCTGTGGATCTGGAGTCAGGCTGGGGAAGGATGGCAGCTTTCCTTTCCTAAAGAACGTTAGTTACCCAAATGGGTTTTTACAACTGATCGGCGATAATCATTATTTCCGAGTCTTGTTTTCAATTCTGCACTTCTTTTCTCATTAATTGAATTTAAATTTCATCAGTTACCATGCTGTGATTTCACCCCACGGCCCTCGAACATTAGCCTGGCCTCTGGATTACTGGACCCACGAAAGTACCATTACCTGTTCCAGCATTGGCTGCCTTTATGATGGAATCACACAAAGCAGCACTAACTTGCTGTGAGTTCCATCTAGAAATGTAATTTTTATAACTCCTGCTTAGTATTGTAAAGAATAAATATTTTTATTTTCCTTCATTTTTGATTGTGAACTGAAATGGAAAAATGACTGCTTAAAAACCAAAGACTGAGAAAGGAACTGCTGCAATTTAGAAGACAAGTTACTGAAACGCATTGAGGGTTTTGTTCACACTGTTGCTTTGCAAGCCGTGCGGAAAGGTGATATAAGACAGCATGGCACCAGGAAGGGAGGAGCACGGGAAGGTTTGGCTGGCAACAAATAGCTGATTGGTTTATGCAGATATAACCAAGAGTGGATGCCAAAGGTTATCAACCTGCTGACTACCCTCCAATTGGCTCCTGGGCAACTGAACGGCTTGTGGGTGTGAAAAGTACAGTCGGAGAAGACTCCAGATTGTTGGAAAAGCAGGTTATGCATCTCTCTGTCTCTGCAAGGAAAGTATCTGAAGCCAGAAGAAAGCCAGTTATGTTCTCTCAATGGGTGCTGTAAGCGGTTGCATGCAACCAGTAATCAAGAAACTTTATTTGTACTGATCGCCCTGTGCATCCTGCAAAGTGGAATGTCTGGAGCAAGACTGAAGAACAGAAGGTCTTGGGAAGCAAAAGAAAATCTCATCGAACCCTGTGGCCAGGTACTGTTGAACTGTGTTTCCCCAGTTTTCTTCCCTCTAACTATAGCACTTTTTTTCGCCTGTGAGTGTGTAGAGGTTTGGGGGCAGGGTTTAGAGTTTCAATTAGTGGAATGATATGTTGATACATCATAGTTTTGTTTATGTATAGCTGGAACTTGTTTATTTGTAAAAACCAGAGATTCTTATTAAGATTAGGAACCTGGTCAGTTCTTCCTGTTAACTTATTCCACCAGACAGGTAAATTCGGGACTTTGCATACTCCGCGATGACACCAGGAGTAGTGGCACTCAAGAAACTTGCATTTTCCAAACAGGATCAGTATTCAACTGAAACGGGTGAAGGTTGCAACAGCTTGCAGTCAATTCTCAATCATCAATTATTGTACCCATTGTATCCTGAAGGTGGCAACGCAGGTCGATAGAGTGGTCAAGAAGGCATATGGCATGCTTTCATTCATCGGACGGGGTATTGAGTACAAGAGTTGGCAGGTCACGTTACAGTTATATAGGACTTTGGGTCGACCACATTTGGAATACTGCGTACAGTTCTGGTCACCACATTACCAAAAGGACGTGGATGCTTTGGAGAGGGTGCAGAGGAGGTTCACCAGGATGTTGCCTGGTATGGAGGGCGCTTGCTATGAAGAGAGGTTGAGTAGATTAGGATTATTTACATTAGAAAGACAGAGGTTAAGGGGGGACCTGATTGAGGTCTACAAAATCATGAGAGGTATAGACAGGGTGGATAGCAAGAAGCTTTTTCCCCCCAGAGTGGGGGACTCAATTACTAGGGGTCACGATTGCAAGGTGAGAGGGGAAAAGTTTAAGGGAGATATGCGTGGAAAGTTCTTTATGCAGAGGGTGGTGGGTGCCTGGAACGCGTTGCCAGCGGAGGTGGTAGAGACGGGCACGATAGCATCATTTAAGATGTATCTATACAGATACATGAATGGGCAGGGAGCAAAGGGATACAGATCCTCGGAAAATAGGCGACAGGTTTAGATAGAGGATGTGGATCGGCGCAGGCTTGGAGGGCCGAAGGGCCTGTTCCTGTGCTGTAATTTTCTTTGTTTTTTGATCACTGCACAGGTTACCCCAGAATGAGGGCTGGATGCATTAAAACTTAAACCAGTAACAATTCTAAGAAAGTCACTACAACATCAAGAACTGCATTCACAAGACATCATTAACATACTAACATGCTGGGGTTCAGAAAAGATTTACAAGGGATGTTGCCAGGGTTGCAAGATTGAGCGAAAGGGACAGGCCGAATAGAGGCGTAGAGATATACAGCACAAAAACAGACCCTTCGGTCCAACTTGTCCCTGCCGGCCAGATATCCTAAATTAATCTATTCCCAATTGCCAGCATTTTAGCCCTAGCCTGTTCAGTCTCCCCCTACAGCTCAAACCCTCCAACCCTGACAACATCCTTGTAAGTCTTTTCTTAACCCTTTCAAGTTTCACAACATCATTCCTATAGTAGGGAGACCAGAATTCCACGCAGTATCCAAAAGTGGCATAACCAATGTCCTGTACAGCTGCAAAATGACCTCCCAACTCCTATACTCAACAGGCTGAGGCTATTTTCCCTGGAGCATCAGAGGATGAGCAGTGACCTTATAGAGGTTTATAAAATCATTCAGGGCATTGATAGAGTGAATAGTCAAGGTCCTTTCCCCAGGGCAGGGGAGTCCAAAACTAGAGGGCATATGTTTAAGGTGAGAGGGGGAAAGACTTAAAAGGGACCTAAGGGATAGCTTTTTCATGCAGAGGGTAGTGTATCTATGGAATGAGCTGCCAGAGGAAGTGGAGGAGGCTGGTACAATTATAACATGTAAAAGACATCTGGGTGGGTATACGAGCAGGAAAGGTTTAGAGGGATATGGGCCACCTGCTGGCAAACTGGACTAGATTTACTTAAGAAATCTGGTCGGCATGGACAAGTTGGACCGAAGGGTCTGTTTCCCTGCTGTATGTCTCTATGACTGCATGCTCCAAAGCACTTCACAGAAGCAACATCAAATACTATTTGACACAGATATTAGGACAGATGATTAAGTCTTTACTCAAAGGCAATATATTTTAAAGGAAAGAGGAGATGTTAAGGGAGGGTATTTCACAGTTTAGGGCCCAGCCAGTTGAAGCAACAATGGCGCATTGGGAATCATGGGATATGCAAAAGCCATAATTGGAAGATCACAAAGATCTTAGAGGGTAGTAGGGCTGGAGGAAGTTAGAGATTTTACAATAGTGTTAAACAAATCTTTGTTGCGGGTGCTTCTGAGCTGCAGCCTGTAACACAGCATATTTCAAACTAAGAGCTAACCTATCACAGAGTAGGCTCAGCCTCTGTTTACATAACAATTGGATTCTGTGACCTTCAAAAGGTCTGGTAGAATTTTCTCGCGTTCATTTCATCATGAACTACTTCTGCCATTCATAAATCAGCAGATCAGAAAGATGACATGAAATGTGCATTATATTTGCATTCCAGTATGAAATAGTGTACATCAAAATTACCGGACACCACCAAAATGCCAGAAGATGGTTAAAATGCCTCCGGCTGCAACCTGGATGTACCAGCAGAAAAATATTTTTTATTTGATATTCCCCACTACAATTTAGGAGAATTGCATTTTTACAGTGCTTTTCACAACCACAGACTGGATATCTCATAGCCTTGTAACCAATTTCGGACATTTTAAAAATGGGATCGTTTTTGTAGATAACCAAGAAAACAAAATACAATCCCACATGCAGCGATGTGAGAATGACCCAGGTGATCGGTTTTTAGTGATATTGATCGATGAATAGATATTGACCTCAGGACACTGGGGAGAGCTCTTCTCCGGCTATTCTTCAACATACCGCTATATCACCTTTTACAGCAGTCCTAGCAAGGGAGATGGGCTCAGTATTATACCTTACTAGAAGATGGTACTTTTGACAATGCAATGCTCTCTCTGTACTGAATAACGCAAAGGCCTGGTCTAAAGTTGAATCATTTGCTGACATTCTTATCTATGAGATCAAGTCCCACCACAGACTCAAGTACATAATCCAGTGTAATACTTCAGTGCAGCATTCAGGGGGTACTGAAGAGTTCTCAGAGGCAATATGGTATGTCATACCCATCTGGATGGGATTTGGTATCACATTGGAAAACAAATCATTCACAATATTTATTCCAACAGAACACATCAAACTGACAGGAGAACCAGAATACTGTAGCTAGTGATTGGCCTGAGCAATCTCACTTCCGACACCAACAGTAATATCCCACTCTCAGGATGTGACTTACTACAAGTAACCCCACTGGCTATCTGCCAGTAATAAATATCACAGAAACCACGCTTTAAAACTTGAACATGATACCTGATTGGCTGAAACGATTAAAAATACATCATCTTTGTGCACAGATTAGTTCAAAATTAAAAATAAATTTGACTGGCTTCAATCCAAACAAAAAGCCACCAAACTCCAGTCACTGTCCTCAGAGCCCCATCTCTAACATCCCCCTGACTCACCATCAGCAAAGACTTCTGGACTTCAGTGCAAAGTAGATCCCATAAGATTCACAAACACAGTTACCACTACCTACAAAAGGAGTGGCTGCAGTCTGCCCTCCTGGACAAGGTTCTTTCAGAAAGGTAAATTTTATGAGGGTGGCAATGAAACCAGGTTAATTATTACTTACCAGGAACTGTTAATGCATTCTTCTGAGGGAAGCCAGCCAGCAACAGTAACCAGTTCTCAGAACTGGGAAGGAAGAGAGTTTTAACTGACTGTAAAAGGATCAGGTGTGGGAAGTAAGAGTGAAGAGATTTAAAAATATAGCTGACATCTCAATTAGCTACATGCCTTTCCATCTCAGCACAAGCTGCCAGTACCAGCTCAGCTATGATCGAATTAAATGGCAGAACAGGTCTGAGGGGTTTCCTGGCCTCTTCCAGCTCTGATGTGTAACTCATTCCTGCAAAGGGTGTTCACTAAGGATTCAGTCAGGCTACTGTCATCTCTCCCTGCGCTGATTCAGCGTCAATCTCACACACAGGACAATGAAACCAAAAGAACCCATCACCAGGTTACTGCTGAGCATTTGGTGTCCTCCACTCTCTTCCCAAAATCTTCCATATACCACTTTGACCTTTTCCCAATCTCTGCCTCAATCCCACACAATCCCAGTGAAGGCCTCAGGAATTTTACTTTGTTCACCAGTATCTCCGAACTTTGGCAGTTCCCAAATTAGTGTAAAAAAAGTGGAAAATTCCGCATCTCGCATCCAGCCTCTGAGCATTCTCTCTTCCAGTCGCACCGAGACCTGACATGATAAAGCTAAAATCCCCAAGAGGAGCCAAGACAGAGTGAGTGCGCAGCTTGGCTCAAATTACAATATATCTACCTGCATCCCCAAGAAGAAGGCTGACCCCCATCCTCCTTGTACTTTCCACAAGTTCCACTCCATCCCCCACCGAGCACCTCCCAAGACCAAATCTCCCCATCTCCTTAGAACATAGAACAGTACAGCACAGTACAGGCCTTTCGGCCCACGATGTTGTGCCGAACTTTTACCCTAAACCTAAGGTCTATCTAACCTCCACCCCTACCTTATACTATAATCCATATGCCAATCTTATTGCTGCTTAAATGCCCCTAATGAGGCCGACTCCACTACCCTCTCTGGCAATGCATTCCATGACCCGACCACTCTCTGAGTAAGGAACCTACCTCTGACATCTCCCCTATATCTACCTTCACTCACTTTAAAACTATGCCCCCTCATAATAGCTACCTCCTCTCATCCTTTGTCGTTCTAAAGAGAAAAGCCCTAGCTCTCTCAACCTTTCCTCGTAAGACCTTCCCTCCATTCCAGGCAACATCCTGGTAAATCTCCTCTACACCTTTTCCAACGCTTCCACATCTTTCCTGTAATGAGGCAACCAGAACTGGACACAATACTCCAGATGTGGCCCAACCAGGCTTTTGTATAGCTGGAGCATAACTTCACGGCTCTTGAACTCAATCCCACTATTAATAAAAGCTAACACACCATACACCTTCTTAACAACTCTATCCACCTGGGTGGCAGCTTTCAAGGGACTGTGGACATGAACCCCAAGATCCCTCTGCTCCTCCACACTGCCAAGAACCTTTCCGTTAACCCTGTATTCTGCTTTCAAACTTGTCCTTCCAAACTGAATCACTTCACACTTTTCAGGGTTAAACTCCATCTGTCACTTCTCAGCCCAGCTCCGCATCCTATCAATGTCCCTTTGTAACCTAGAACAGCCCTTCGCACTATCCACAACTCGACCCACCTTCGCATCTGCGAACTTACTAATCCACCCTTCCACTCCTTCATCCAAATCATTTACAAAAATCACAAAAAGAAGAGGACCCAGAACTGATCCTTGTGGTACACCACTCGTGACTGAGCACCATGGTGAATATTTTCCGTCCATTACCATCCTTTGTCTTCCAAGGGTCAGCCAATTCTGAATCCAGTCTGCCACATTTCCCCCTTTCCCATGCCTCCTTACCTTCTGCATCAGCCTACCATGGGGAACTTATCAAACACCTGACTTAAATCCATGTATACCACATCCACTGCTCTACCTCCATCCACGTGTTTGGTCACCTCTTCAAAGAATTCAATACGGTTTGAGAGGCATGATCTACCCCTCACAAATCCATGCTGACTATCACAAATCAAACTGTGCCTATCCAAGTGATCATAAATCCTATCTCTCAGAGCTCTTTCCAATAATTTGCCCACCACTGAAGTAAGACTAACTGGCCTGTAATTTCCAGGGTTATCCCTATTGCCTTTTTTTGGAACAAGGGAATGACGATTGCCTCTCTCCCCTATACCCGTGGACAGTGAGGATGAAAAGATCATGGCCAAAGGCCCTGCGATCTCTTCCCTCCTTCCGACACCACCGCCACCAGCCCCTGCCCCTTACAGTTTGCACTCACCCCCTTCTACTCCCCTGTCCCCATGCGTCCCAACACCCCTGCCTTTCATACTATTCCCACTCACCACCCCCTTCCTTTCCCACTCACCAGCACCGCCCCCCCCCATACAATTCTCACTCACCATACACCAAAAGGTTTCTCACTCACCAGCCCCCATCCATTTCTTTCATTTGTTCACAAGATCTGGTGTCGCTGGCTGGGCCATCATTTATTGCCCATAGGGCAGTTAAGACCCAATGTTGTGGCTCTGGAGTCACATATAGGCCACTCTGTATAAAGATGGCAGTTTCCTTTCCTAAAGGATAATAGTGAGCTAGATGGGTTTTTCTGACAATCAACAATGGAATCATGGCCATCAAGATTCTTGACTGCAAATTTTTATTGGATTCAAATTCCACCATCTACCATGGCAGGATTCGGACCCAGATCCCTGGAACATTACTACGGCCTCTGGATTAAGAGTCCAACAATAATATCACTGGGCCATCACCTTCCCCTGATGTGCCCGCTCACACTCCTCCTCACCTCCACCCCCCGACACACCGCCCGTCCAGGTCCCTC
>NC_063374.1:11215979-11231199 GCF_021869965.1 Rhincodon typus
CCCCCCCCCCCAGAACTCCCCGTAGACCTTCCCCTAAATCCCCCCACAACTCCCCGTACACTTCCCCCTAACACCTCTCCCCACACATTCCTCATACATTTCCCCTCACCACTCACCCTGCACTCCCTGTATATTTCCCTCTCACCCCACTTCCCCTCCCATTCCACCATCCTCTGCAATCCATACATTTCCAATGCCCCCCCCCCCCCCCCCCCCCCCCCCACCCCCCCATGTGATTCCCATGTTGGAGGAGGTGGATTGTAGATTCATATCCTCAAGTATCAGCAGCCCCTTCAGAATCTCAATGATGAGAGCAACTCAACCTCCTTCTTCATAATGCCAGGCTCCAACAGCATCCCTCCCACTGCCCCTGAAATCTTATGCCTCTTCTTAGCTGTGCTAATCACCAGATAAGTTCACTCAACCACCAGGGAAGACAAACATGCACTGGAACATCAACGCCAAATGAAGTCACACACTGGGTTCCAAGATTCTCCAGCACAGCAACCAACAGGCTGGTTGATAACCTACCGTGTATGTTTGTGACAGATCCAAAAGACTGAAGTAATTGGCAGCCTGTAACACCAACCACAAGAAGCCAAATGTGATCACTCAGACCAAGGGACAAGGGACTTAACATGCCAAAGAATCACGAGCTGGATGGGCTAAATGGCATATAATCATGTGCCAAGATTTGACAAAAATAAACATTTTGGTTATTTTTTTTTCTGTTGAAGCTTACAAATGTGAGGAGAAACCACAGGCAACGGCTAATAAAAGGCACAGAGGGGTAACAGGGAGAGATACACATAACATAGAGAGGTAGCGAGAGAGAGAGAGGTGGGGAGGCAGAGAGACAGAGAGAGAAAAAAGACAGGGAGGGGTGTGGGGGTGGCACACACCACTGCTCCAGCCTTACCTATGTATGGAGATCAGCAACCTGTAGCATCTAAATCCACAACGGCACAGAGCTGCAGTACTCCAGCACATTAACTCATGTTGCTAAGGGGATCTTAGTGGAGACAGCTGGTTAACAGAATGTGCTGTTATGTGATTCAGGTGTTGCGACTGCACTGGCTCGCTGCACGATGCTAATTGCTATCTGCATAAAGCATGTGTGCAGGCACCAAAAGCTGGGGCGGATTCAGAGATAAACGGAGGGGGCTTTGGTTTTCCTTACATCATTCCACATCGGCTACAACATACAGAGCAGATTCCCTTCCATTCTCCAGAGGTACAATTCACCATCAGTACATTTTTTATGCGTGGACCCAATGAAGTGGTATTGACTCCGAACAACTCATTTAAAAATGTTTCACCCAAGGCCAATTTCATCACCCACGAGGGAGATTCTGGCACTGTCCTCTCTGTTTGGAGACAGCAACAATGACGAGACAACACACAGAATCTGTAAAGCACACAGACAGTCTGTCCATACCCAGGCATCGTTTGGCTAGGAACCAGCTTGAGGTACAGATTTAAGGAGGGTTTATCTGCCAACATTCTCCTCCAACATGCCCCACACTGATACAGTACCGTAAGGGAACTGCAGGAAATAGTTCATAGTGTTAGATAAACGCCAGTAAATCCAATTGAGACTTCAGGAGAAATGTCTTTACCTGGAGAATGGGGTATTCATTCCCACAGGGAAGGATCAAGATGAATATCATTGATGCATTTAAGGGAGTGGAGAGTGGAGAGGGGAGAGCTGAATAAACATGAGGGAGAAAGAAATGGATGGGGTAATGGGGAAGATGAAGTGGGACAAGAGCTGAATGACCTGTTTCTGTGTTCTGCAGGATGCGTTTACAATGGTGCAACTTTAGATCAGATTAGGATTTACAAGCAACATGCAACAGGGGGAGAGGGGAGAGACTATTCCTCAGAATGAATGAAAATTTAGCACTGACAAACAAAGCACCCTTTACATAGTTGGGAAGAGTATTGCCAAGCAGTGTATACCATGAGCAAAGCAGCAGTGTGGGGTCTTTTAGCCAGCTTCCATGTTGCTGCATTTGCAAAGGAAACACTAGGATGTCCCAGAGAATTCCTCCTTGAAAACAGTAACTGGTTCCACAGTAGCACAGCAGAGATGTAAATGTTTATCCATGTCCTCTTTGACGGTTATACCTGGATCTGTTTCATTTACCTATTCAGGTTGTGCATTCCAGATGACAACAACTCACTATGTAAAAATGTATTTCTTTGTCCCCCCGCACCCCAGATTTTACAATCATCTTCATCCGGTGCCTTCTGGTCAGCTGCCAGTGGAAATAACTAAGTACATAATGTATTAGTCAGAGTTGTACAGCACGGAAACAGACCCTTCAGTTCAACTCAAACAGATGATGCTGCTTGGCCTGCTGTGTTCATCCAGCCCTGCACCTTGTTGTCTCGGATTCTCCAGCATCTACAGTTCCTACTATCTCCTAAATTAATCTAGTCCCATTTGCCAGCATTTGGTCCATTTCCCTCTAAACCCTTCCTATTCATATACACATCTAAATGCCTTTTAAATGTTATAATTGTACCAGCCTCCACCACCTCCTTCGGCAGTCATTCCATAGACACACCACCCTCTGTGTGAAGAAGTTGCTCCTCAGGTCCTTTTTAATCTTTCCCTCTCACCTTAAACCTATGTGCTCTAGTTTTGGACACCCCCACCCTGGGAAAAAGGCCTTGGCTATTCACACTATCCATGCCAGCTAAGGAGTAAATATTCATGCCTGGACCCAGAGAACTGGCCAGATCTTTTCCAAGAATGCTGTTGGATCATTTGTATCAGCTGACAAGTAAACGGGCTCAGTTTAATATCCTGCTCGATAGACTGGCATCGAGAGAGCCAGCCTGGATTATGTGCTGGAATATTTGGAGTGGATTCAAAATGAGACAGAGCTGCATACCAAGTTCTAGCCGATTCCTGTAGTCCTTATGAGAGGCTGATAGGGCGGTAAGACCATCTGGGACCAAATTGAAGAGAGAATAGCCCCACGCTATTGCTATTTGGGGACAATTTGGGTTTTAGGCTCTTGTGCTCTAGCTGGGAGGCCCAGCCTGCAATTTACAGCAACTAGGGAAAGAGGGATCTGTTTCAGTGATCCAGGCTTCGGAAACATTGACCTCAACTCCCCAGTGACACCAGCAATCCCAACAATCCACATGGAACTTCAGCTCACTCTGTTCCAAAGAAGAGGCACCTGAAGAAGGGGCTGCACCCTGAAAGCTTGTGTGATTTCAAACAAACCTGTTGGACTATAACCTGGTGTTGTGTGACTTCTGACCGTTTCTATCTCCAGAGACACTGTTGGACCTGCTATGGTTCTGCAGCATTTTCTGTTTTTATTTCAGATCTCCAGCATCTGCAGTATTTTGCTTTAGTTTCCTGACACAGATTGGTCCAATGCAGGAGCTTGAGAGCTGGGGTCATTGCAGTAAATGGGGGCCAAAAATCAGAGATGCTGTGCAATCAGAAAAGGATAAAAGAGAAGACAGCAAGTCTCTGTGAAGACTAAATAAGGGCATTTGGGGGGCCCTGTTTGAAAGATCCTACTCTACAATTAACTTGGTTTGGGTCACCAATGTATCTGATAATTGGAAGAAATGTCTTTTTTCATTAAAAATCCAGAATGAACAAGACTTCTTACTAGGATTTGCCACAGTCTCTGTCTCTCTCAGGGCAGAGGATGCATCTCAATGAGGGGATTTAATTTAAGACACAACTTACATTTATCTCGCCATCTTCCATATGAAATCCATCCACCAAGAACAGATAGCAAGAGGTTTTAAATGGGGACAAAAAGCTTCATTCAAAAGATATGTTTCGTAAATGTTTGTAAAGGTGGTGTGGGGAGACATAGTGAAAGGGAATAAGAGAGACAGAAAAAATGAGGAGAAAGAGAAAACACAGGGGTTTTATAATGAAGTGAGTACATTAGTCAGGAGTATTACAGATGAAAAGGTCATGTTAGTGTACAAGATGAGCTCAACTGCAGGATCATTTCCCAGTCTTGAAGACCATGGTCTTCCTAAACTGCCCCTTCAAACACCCCAGACACGGGTATGCATGCCAGAGACCTAGGTAATGGTTCATTCACTGAGCTATAGATGAGGTGTGTGCCAGCACAGTAGGAAGGAGCACAGATCAAGGAAATCATGATTGTGCTACTTCAAGAATGAAGGCTGAGGATATGAGTAGGAGGGTTCCAAGTGCCAACCAATGGAGAGAGCTGCCAGAGTGAATGAACTCAGTTAGATAGCTTAAGACACAGGACATCCAATGGTACGAGGTGGAATCAAACAAATTAAAGGTAAGCTGAAATTTATATTTTCACACAGCAGAACACGAGGAGGCCATTCAGTCCATTCAATCCCTTCAGCCTGTCCAGCTGTTTAATTTGATCATGGTCAATCTGTACTTTGACTTGGTCCTGGTTTATAAGGCATAATCTGGAATTATTCAATGAGCCACTGCTCTCTAACATATAGATCGTAACAATGGAATCTATATTGTACACCAGCAGTTTATTCACTTCAATTTGTACTGCTTCAAATAACTTGACAAAAACAGTCAGATGATGACGTGGAGGAAGGCAAGGGTGAGGTATAACCTCAGGTGGAGGCAGACTAGTCAGTATGTGAGGTCACGTTTAAACAGTCCAGCCAGTGACACCCACGTCCCACGAACAAATAACAGGGCGCGTTTAACTATCAGAAGATGTTGCCTGGATGGTTCAAGGCTGGCCTGCCTACCACTAACAGGATCCTATTCAACAGAGACTGACAAGCTGCTTGCCTTGAGGCACTCAGAAACTGCAAGTACGGAAGAGTGGTGTTTCACCTCAGAAAACCCAAGAAGAAATCACTCTGATTGGAACTTTAAGGAGCTCAACTGCATGACACAAGCAGTAAAGGCACTGAACAAGCAACAAGTTGTTTTGAAACACAGCCAGGGCAGGCAATTTCACTCAGTGCTCAGATAGCTCAAGTGCATTCAACAATTCATAGTTACTGCAGTGATTAAGTACCAGAGAAAGGCAATCTCAGATCTACACAGAAATACAAATGGGGGCCCTTGTGGTGCAGTAGTAGTGTTCCCACCTCTAAGCTAGGAAGATGGGCTCAAGTCCCAGGCCTGCGTAATAACATCTCTGAACAGGTTGATTTAGAAAACATCTAAAGACGACTGTTAATTATAATCAGAAGTGCAGATGGTTCTTTGGGCAACACGTTCAACTGACAAAGCAGCTGGAGGTCAGAAGTGAAAACTGCTGTCACATCATTTGGTTAGGTCCAGAACAGTAACACTCATAACCTCTCTCCTCTCTGCACTGTCCAGGGAAAGAACACTTAAGAAATGCCACCATCGTTCTATGGTGAACACCAAAGCCTCACAGTAACTTTGTTGAACTCAAAGTCACAACGAGCAATGGCAGAATTTTGCACTCCTGGTCTCTGGAATGCTAGCCCAGTATCTAACAACCTCAGAATGTTGGAGAAACTCATCAAGTCTGGCAGCATCTGTGAAGAGAGAACACAATTCATTTTTTGAGTCCCCGATACAACTTTTCTTTATTCAGTTGACTCTGTTTCTCTCTCCATAGATGATGTCAGACCTGCTGAGTTTCTTGAGGATTTTCTATGTTTGTCTCAGATTGCCAACATCCACAGTATTTAACAACCATAACAACCTTGCCAGAGAACAGGGAGAAGAAAAATCTCCCTGGTCACTATGGTACATCGCCCAGCAGCCAGTTAGGGAAAATACAGAGCGATCCCCTGGAATCCACACAAACAGTAGGTGCATAATGTTCCAGGATCATCTGTTAATACGAAGAGATTGGAAAAGGTGAGGGAAAAGAAGGTTAAGGGGGAGATTCAACTGAGGCATTCAAAATTATGAAGGGTTTGGATTTGCTAAATGAGAAGAAACTGTTTCCATTACTCGGGGGAGGGGGGCCGGGGGTGGTGGAGGTGGTGTCCAGTCACCGGAGGGACACAGACTAAAGAGAATTAGTAAAGATACCAGAGGGGGAGATAAATAGAATGGAACAAAAACAAAGTTGCTGGTAAAGCTCAGCAGGTCTGGCAGCATCCATGAAGGAGAAAACAGAGTTAACATTTCGGGTCCGGTGACAGGTTCTGAGGAAGGGTTACCAGGCCTGAAACATGAACTCTGTTTTCTCCTTCACAGATTCTGCCAGACCTGCTGAGGTTTTCCAGCAACTTTGTTTTTGTTCCTGATTGACAGCATCCACAGTTCTTTTGGTTTTTATTGAGATAAGGAGAATGTTTTTCTTTGAAGCAAAAAGTTGTTGTAATCAGAATCATACTGCTCGAAAGAACAGAGAAAGCAAATTCTAGAGGAACTTTCAAAAGAGGAATTGAGAATGAAAACATGCAAGCTAATAGGAGAAGAAATCTATAGATATTTCAAATTGTCAGCAGTACGCAATGGGCTGAATGGCCTCCTTGTATCATTGCAATTGGACTTTTTCTACACATCTTGTGTTCCACCAAAACCAGAGGGCTGTACAGGCCAGAATTTTGACACTGCACCTTGACGTAGTACTGAGGGGGAAGTTTCATCTCTCCCAGCCTTTTGGGCCAAGACCTCACAGGACAGATAGGGGACGTCACAAGGCACCTTCCTGAAGGGAGCAGGGAAGCAACAATCCTCAATTTTTCTGACCAATATCTATCGCTCATTCAACACCAAAGCCACAGGATCTGCTCATTAATCTCATTCCCGGAATCCTGTTGTGCGTAGATCAAATACGGCAGTTCCAACATCACAATAGAGGCTACATTTCAAACAAAAGGCCCTGACTAGTTGTAAAACACTTGGGGGATGTCCTGACATCATCAAATATATTCTATAAATGCACTTTCTTACTTCCAGTACATGATATATTTCCACAGATCTCTTCCCAAAACAGTTCAATTGATTGTTAGCAGTGAGGCTTACTATAAAGTGAGAAATACACCTGTCATACACTGAGTATGGCTACTGACTATTATCCATCTGACGGGGAACCCATCTCTACCATGATGTACGATAGAATATTTTAATCCGAGTTGGAACTCGATGATTAACAGTCTTATTTCAGTCAGTTCCAACCAGACATTACCAAACTCATTCTATTTATCAGTTTCACAAAAAGCATGAAAATTTTTGACTTGTCATTCATCAGAATCATTTTACAATCACTTAATGTGGGAGCAGGTGAATGCACATTGAACTGTCTGTCGCTTTTCGCCAGGATACTGGTTCCACAGTCACAAAGGCCTCTTCGCCTGAGAGACGAGTAGAGGACATACAGAAAGTCAATTCGACCTCAGGTAGCATACTGAACACTGTCCTCACTCAATATCTCACTTTTGCCTGGGTTGTAAAGGTTAGCTCAGCAGTAAATCAATCATCCTGATGTAGTACTGTCTTTCAGCTGAAAAAGTAAACAAGTAGGCTGGTAAGATGGATGTCAAAGGTCCCGCAAAGAGAACTATTGGAAGAAGGGGTGGCTCAGTGGTTAGCATTGCTGCCTCACAGTGCCAGGGACTAGGGTTCAATTCCATGTTCAGGTGACTGTGTGGAGTTTTGCACATTCTCACTATGTCTGCGTAGGTTTCTGCCAGGTGCTCCAGTTTCCTCCCACAGTCCAAAGATGCGCAGGTTAGGTTGGTTGGCCATGCTAAACTGACCGTAGTGTCCAGGGATGTACAGGCTAGGTGGAATAACAATGGGAAACGCAGGGTTACAGGGGTGGGTCTGAGTGGAATGCTCTTCAGAGGGTCGCTGTGGACTTGGTAGGGATTCTACGATTTTACATTCATTTTGTCTGGGACAGTCTTCGTCATCACCTCCTGATTCTAACAGTCCGTGTACAGCCCGGTTAGTATACAGATTATCAAAATGCTTCTTCGAGCTCATCTCACAGAACAAAACAGTATAACAACTGAAAGATTCCATTTGGCAAATCTTATCCATGGAAACTGGCTGCAATTACTCACATTATGGTTCTGTTCTAACAGGGATCATTCTCTGCCACCTCTTCCCCCCGGACTGGAAGATACACGGAATGAGATGGCAGTGAGTTACACAGGCCAGGAAGATCAGAGGTTCATTGCCTCTTGCACAATCAGTTGCTCTCTGGGAGGTGGGGAAGAACCAAGAGATCAGGGCAAATTCTGCAGTTCGGTTTTCTGTACTTACTTGCCAGTGCAATTAACTAGAAGAATAAAGAGTTATAGGGAGAGCAGTGGTGGATTTTGTTCAGACTGAAAAGGAAACCCAGGCCCCTTTTCCTGGAGGACACACTGTACTAATTAATGCAGCCAAGGAAGAGAAATACCAAGCCAGGCTTGTCTGTTTTGTGTCTGCTTGTAGCATTCAATCTGCTTTCCCATCCCGAGAGACTGGCTCAGTAACAGATTCAACTGACCAAAGTAAAGCATGTAAACATAGTGCTTCCGGCTTGACCACATTCACCCGGACAGGGGAGCGGGGTACAACAACTTTCACTTATGACTCATAAAACATCAACGCTCTTTGTTTATTTTTTAAAATGCACTTAATTGTACAAGACAATGATCCTACATCATAAACTATACAGAGATACTGCTACCAACAGTAACAGAAAATAGTTGGGAGACAATGCACACTTCCCATGAGTTCTCTCAGAATTCGACTGAGACTATGCAGCACTCCCTCTCTCCCAAGCCTTCAACCACAACACTCACTTGTCCACAAACCATCAAATAGTTTATGAGAACAGTCATATTGGACGCAAAACATTAACTCTGTTCCACAGTTGCTACCAGACCTGCTGAGTTCCTCAAGTGCTTTCCATTTTTACTTCAGATCTCAAAAATCATACGTACTCCACATACATCAAGGTACACTTGAGGTTCCACATTCGCACCCAGCTGCCCTCAGACCTGCTAACTCCCTCAGTTGAGGGGTGACCAATTCAGGACAAAAGGGGCAGAGAACTGAGGCACAAAATCCATCAATATTATTTACAAAGGACCAAACAACATCTTCAATGTCCCATGTTCAGCTGAATCAAACACACGAGGAGGTGGACACAGGAGGGAAGCAGAGACCCCCTCCAAATATTTAATGCACTCCCAGGAAATGACATCTAAAAGGTAATGACAGAAATAAGACAGTGGCAAAACAAAGTTACGGCGGGGGGGGGGTAAACATGGGGTTGTACAGATGGGAGCGTGCATTGAGAAGGGAGCAAACCCCTGGGGATTGATACACCCCCAACACAACACATACGACCTTTCCTCAAAACCCAGTTGGTGACAGTAAAATTAAGTTAGTGGTGAATATAAATCACAAAACAAACCAACTTTTCTAGAAAATACACTGGGGAGAGAGGTTAAATGATCAGTAAGGTGTAGAGGGACTTACCTGATCAGACTCATTGACTGGAGGCAATGGTGTTCTGGTGGTCATCTCTGGACTTTGAAAGGGGATCCCCCAACACACACACAGAGGAAACAAAAACTTTTAAATTAAAATAAAAGGGAAGGGGAAGGGGAAGGGGGAAGGAAATCTAGAGAATATTTGCAGCGAACAGTGTCATCCAACTGCCCCTAAAACAAACTAGTTTAAACTGATCAGATTCAGAATGGCGGGGGGGGGTGGGCGAGGTAGGTGCTGACGGGGAAGAGACTCCAGCAGAAAAGAAATCGTATAAAGATCATTAAAATTAACAAATAAAGTTAAAATAAAAGTTGTCCTGATGGGATGGGATAGGATAGGATGGGATGGGGAGGGGGGGGGGTGGTGTCCTCACATTTGCGGTGGTGACCGGCGGAGATGAGGCGCAGCCAGGCTTATTCTTCACTCAAGCCCCGAGGCTTCAGGGCCTCCAGGGGCCAGGGTGGGGGCTCTCCACAAAGTTGTGGGGTCAGGGGCTTCGGGGCGGTGGGGGCATAAAACACGAATAAACGCCCCGGGTGTTTGTATTTTACTTTCACCGCCTTCTTTCCCCCTACTACCCTCCTCCTCACCCTCCTGCCCCGGTTATTGCTATTGCCCCCACCCCCCAACTCTCTCCCCCTCTCGGTGTCCGCCGGCGCCCGGACTTTCGCCTCTGAGGAGAAAGCCGGAACCCCACTCTCCCTCTCACAGCCCGAGCCCGGCAAGATGGCCGCTTCGGCAATCCTCGGCGATTCCGCCGTCTCCTCCTCCCCACGATTCCTTACTGCCCTGCTCGTCCGACCAGCCCTCGGCCGCCAGCGCACCCTCTCGGCAATTTCCGCCATCCACTCATTCCCACTGTAGGTGGGGTGTGAGCGTTCGGGAATCTTCGGTCATTTCCGGGGAAATTCTACGTCAGACGCGGGTACCCTTTTCCGGGGAGCGCCTTCGGTGCTTCTCGGCTTTTTCCGGACGCCGAGCGCTGCTTTCGGCTCGTTCCGGAGATTATCGGTCTTTTCCGCCGTTGTGGGACCAGGAGAATGCCCTTTCATGTCAGTGCTGGAGGGGTATTGCGGGGGGGAGGATGGAGGATGAAAAGAGGGTTGCGGGAACATACAAAAAGAAACACAAATGCAGTTAAATAGGGAGGAGGAGAATGGTGCAGTGAGCAGGACTGGAAGAGAAGCGGGATGGAGCACTTGAGAGATGTGACCCTGCAAACCCATCAGGGATAGACTGGGGTGATGATCAGATCATTATCACCAGCCTTCGCAGTCCACAGCTTTTATAGCTCAGTTTGTAATACAGAATGATGTCAACAATGTGGGTTCAATTCTTACACCAGTTGAGGTTACCATGAAGAATTCTCCTTCTTACTCTCTCCCTCTGGAGTGGCATGTTGGCTTAGTGGTTAGCACTGCTGCCTCACAGCACCAGGTATGCTGGTTTGATTCCTTGGGTGACTGTCTGTGTGGAGTTTGCACATTCTCCCTGTGTCTGTATGGATTTCCTCTGGGTGCTCCAGTTTCCTCCCACAGTCCAAAGATGTGCAGGTTAGGGTGGATCGACCATGTGAAATTGCCCATAGTATGCAGGTTAGGTGGGTTAGCCATGGGAAATGTTGGGTCCTGGGGATTGGATGGGATGCTGTTTGGAGGGTTGCGATGGGCTGAATGGCCTGCTTCTGCACGGCAGGGTTTCTAAAAATTCAACAGCAGTTGTGTCTCTCTTTGTCTCTAATGAGACAGCTGCCCTATGACTTTACCTTTCTTATCGGATTGAATAGACAGTTTGGTCTCCTCCTGGACCAGAATGAATCAAAAAAGCGTTTCAGGTCCTCAAAATGTCCCTTACAGCTGATGAAGTACTTTTCGAAGTATGATCTCTTTTATAGTGTAGGAAAACTGGCAGCAAATTTATGCACAGCAAGATCCCACACATGGCGATCTGACAATGACCAGATCAACTGTTTTAATTACAATATTAAAAAAGTTGGATGTTGACTCCGAGATAGTAGGAACTGCAGATGCTGGAGAATCCGAGACAACAAGTTGCAGAGCTGGATGAACACAGCAGGCCAAGCAGCATCATAGGAGCAGAAAGGCTGACGTTTCGGGCCTAGAAGGGTCTAGGCCTGAAACATCAGCCTTTCTGCTCCTATGATGCTCCTTGGCCTGCTGTGTTCATCCAGCCCTGCACCTGGATGTTGACTCCAGCTGCTTCATAAATGACCTTGCCTCCACCAGGACAGAAGTAGGTATGTTCACTGATGATTTCACAAAATTCAACTTTTGTGACTCCTCAGAAACTGAAGCAATCCACGTCCAAATGCAGCCAGACCTGGACAATATACAGTTGTTAAGTGGCAAGTAATATTCATGCCACACAACTGCCAGGCAATGACCATCTTCAATAAGAGAGAGTCAAACCATTACTTCTTGACATTCAATGTTATGACCATCACTGTATCTCTTATTCTAAACATCCTGATCAGAATGAGCCCTATAAATACCATGGCTACAAAAGCTAGTAAGAAGCTATAAATCATGCAGAGTTGCTGGGTCAAAACCCACTCCCTGACAGCAATGTGAGTGTCCCACAGCACAAGGACTGCAGTGGCTCAAGAAGGCAGCTCACCACCAGCTTCTCAAGGGACAACTTGGGATGGGCAATAAATCCTGGCCAGCCAACGATGCCCACATCTTATGAATGAATTAATAAAAGAAAAAGACCTTACAGAGGCAGAAGTAAACTGGGATCTAGTCCTTCTGCAAGCAAAAGTCGAAAGCACATTGCCATTTAAGAGTGGGTGTTATGTACAAATCAGGTAATTCTTTGGCGTACAATACAACTAGGAGGGCAACCAGAGAACTGCTTCATTGGTTGTGTCATGAGAAAGGGTTTATCTTTCAATATCCAATCAATTTGTTAAGTGTCCTCATCATCGGCCAGTCTGAAATTGGTAAACTTTTGACACTCAGCTGGTCTCTTACTGCAGTCAGATAGGAGCCACTGTCCTCTGCTCTGAATGCTGCTTGCTGTTCTCTCTGAAGTCTGCATTTTTGAGCATGTGGTCTGTTTCAGGAAGGATCACCATGGCCCACAGCATACTGCAGGCCCAGAATGTGTTATCAGGGACAATTGAAATTTTACACAGGACAGTTATAGATCTGATCATGACGGAGATCAATATAGAATCTGTTGTTCTACTTACAAGTGGGAAATATTAAATGTTCAGCGTTTATCTTTGTTTAAATCTTACGTGTACGCATACTATCCAGCACTCCAATTCTTTAAAACTTTTTTATTCAAAATTGAGAATGGAACCTAGATATAAACAGTTGGATGTAGCAATGTAGTTGTTCATTTGGCTAATAAGTGGCAAGTTTCTAATTTGGCTGCTCTTAATCCCATCAACACCACATGATAAACAGTTATAAAATCGACAGAACTGGACACAGCCACATGCAATGTGCAAATAATGTGTTAAAGATTGATTCTAGTACACTTGTAATGCAGTGGTAGTGTCCCTATCTCTGAACCAGGAGTCACGCCCTTTGGCCCAATTTGTCCATGCTGACCAGATATCCTAAATAAATCTAGTCATATTTGCCAGCATTGGCCCAATCCCTTTAAACTGTTCCTATTCATATACACATCCAGATGCCTTTTAAATGTGGTATGTGTACCCGCCCCCACCACTTCCTCTGGCAGCTCGTTCCATACACACAACACCCTCCACGTGAAAAAGTTTCTCCTTAGGTCCCTTTTAACTCTTTCCCCTCTCACCTTAAATCTATGCCCCTCTAGTTTTGGACTTCCCTACCCTTGGTTATTTTACCCTATCCATGCCCCTCATGATTTTATATGATTTCTATAAGGTCACAGTCCCATCTGCTCTAGAGGTCTGTAACAACATTGCCGAACAGGTTGATTAGAAGATAAACTAAAAATTGATTTTAGTGTACTTGTAGTTCAATGCTATGTCCCTACGTCTGAGCCAGGGAGACCCAGGTTCAAGAGTCTATAGGCGTGAGGCTGGAAAAGCACAGCTGGTCAGACAGCATCCGAGGAGAAGGTAAGTCAATGTTTCAGACCAAAATCCTTCATCAGGACTGAGGAGGGGGAGGAGATCCCAGAAATGAAGGGAGGGTGATGATGCTGGTGGAAGGGTAGGAGAGATGGTGATAGGTGGATGCAGATAGAGGGGGTATTGTGGTTGGTCTGTGGGAAAGGTGGAGAGGTTATGTCAGGTCAGCAGGGGGAAGGCTGGACATGAGATAAGGCTTGGGGTGGAGGGAGTTTGAAGCTGGTGAAGTCAATGTTAAGGCCATTGGGCTGTAAGCTCCCAAGGTGAAATATCAGGTGTTGTTCCTCCAGTTTACTTTTGGCCTCACTCTGACAGTGGAGGAGGCTAAGGATGGACATATCGTCAGGGGAGTGAGGGGGGATTTAAAATGGATGGCAACCAGAAGGTCAGGTTGGTTGCTGTGTGCAGAGCACAGATGCTCCTCGAACTGGTCCCTGAGTCTTCGTTTGGTCTCCCCGATAAAGGGGAGGCCACATCGGGTACAACGGATGCAATAGATAAGGTTGGATGAAGTGCAGGTGAATCCCTGCTGGATCTGGAAGGATTGTTTTGGACCTTGGATGGAGGCGAGAGGGAAGGTGTGGGGGCAGGTGTTGCACCTCCTGCAGCTGCAGGGAAAGGTACTGGGTGTGTTAGAGGAATTGGTGAGATGTATAGAGCTGACGAGGGGATCACAGAGTGAATGGTCCCTATGGAAAGTGGACAGGGGTGGAGAAGGAAATATCATTTTGGTGGTGGGGTCTGATTGCAGGTGGCAGAAATGTCGGAGGATGATGCGATGGCCTTAACATTGACTTCACCAGCCTGAAAATCCCTCCAACCCCAGCCTCAGTCTATGTCCAGCCCTCCACCTCCTGACCTGACCTAACCTGTCCAACTTCCTACTCATCAACCTCTCCACCTTTCCCACAGACCAACCACAATAACCCCCTACCTGCACCCACATATCACCATCTCTCCTACCCTTCCCCCACTCCCACCCACCTCCCTCTATTTATTTCTGGGCTCCCCCTCCCCAGTCTGACCTGCTGCGCTTTTCCAGCCTCACCTATAAACTGTGGTTTCCAGCATCTGTAGTCCTTACTGTCTCCAAGACTCGGGTTCAAGTCCCATCTGCTCCAGAGGTGTGTAATAACATCACAGAACAGCTAAATTAGAAAGTATAAAATTGATTTTACACCTTCAAAGACTTTCCAGATTTCAAATAATCCACTGATGCACCATCAACAAGGCCACAAATTTCACTCATTTATGTCTCCAAATAAGATTTTATTTTTAACTCTAGTTACTTGACGAACATATGCCAAACCTTCATTAGTCATTGATCAGGTGTAGCATGATCATTGTGTCTAATTGCAGGTTTAACGTAGAAAGGATGCCCCACTCCCTGGGAGTCTCCCTGTAAACGCAGACCCACTCCCGGGGAGCCTCCCTGTAAACGCTCCCAGGAGTCTCCCTGTATACGCAGAACCACTCCTAGGATATTTCTGTGTAAATGCTCCCAAAAGTATCCCTGTAAATGCAGACCCACTCCCAGGGAGTCCTCCAGTAAATGCAAACCCTCTCCTAGGAAGCTTCCCTGTAAACATCAGCCCAGTCCTGGGAATCTCCCTGTAACAGTGATGTAGGGCAATGTACACTGTCTCAGTGTGAGGTTAGGCTGTGTACACTGTCTCGGTGAGAGGTTAGGCTGTGTA
>NC_063374.1:11231209-11233554 GCF_021869965.1 Rhincodon typus
GGATGTGTACGCTGTCTCAGTGAGAGAGGTTAGGCTGTGTACACTGTCTCAGTGTGAGGTTAGTGTGTGTCTGCATAGGACAAGAAATAATTGATTTTAGCCAATGGTAAGGTGGATGTAGGGAAGATTATCATTCTTCTGGGATAATGCAGGATGAGGGGCAACTATTTAAAAATCAGCAATTGCCCGTCTAAGGCAGAGATGAAGAGAAATATTTTCTGTCAAAGGTTCATGTGTGTTTTAAACTCTCTTCTTCAAAAGTCAATGGAAGCAGACACTTTAAATATTTGTCAGATAGAGATGAATAGAATTTTGATAAGCAAGGTGGCGAGAGTTTATCTGGAGTTGGTGGAAACGTGCAGGAATCAGATCAGCTACGATCTTACTGAAAGGGAGCAGGCCCGAGGAGATGAATCACTCACTCATCCTCCTTGTTTTGTGTTGGTGACATTTCCTTGCCTTGGGTTCACATGTGCGATGTAGTTGATCCTAGAAGGTTGCAGGATTAATTTCAGTTTCATCCCGGGTTAGGGGAGAGTGAGAGGATACAACTCAGTGTCTCTAAGTCATAGAGTCCCGGAGATTTACAGCATGGAGACAGACCCATCAATCCAACCCGTCCATGCTGACCAGATATCCTAAATAAATCCAGTCCCATTTGCCAGCATTTGGCCCATGTCCCACAAACCCCTTCCTATTCATGTACCCATCCAGATGCCTTTTACATGTTGTAATTGTAGCAGCCTCCACCACATCCTCTAGCAGCTCATTCCATACACACACCATCCTCTGCGTGAAAAAGTTGCCCCTCAGGTCTCTTTTAAATCTTTCCCCTCTCACCTTAAACCTGTGCCCTCCAGTTTTGGACTCCCATACCCCGGGGAAAAAACATAGAACATAGAACTGTATATCACAGTACAGGCCCTTCAGCCCACGATGTTGTGCTAAACTTTTACCCTAAACCTAAGGTCTATCTAACCTCCACCCCTACCTTATACTATCATCCATATGCCTATCTAACAGCTGTTTACATGCCCCTAATGAGGCTGACTCCACTAGCCTCTCCGGCAATGCATTCCACGCCCCTACCACTCTCTGACGTCTCCTCTATATCTACCTCCACTCACTTTAAAACTATGCCCCCTTGTAATAGCTACCTCCACCCTAGGAAAAAGTCTCTGGCTATCTACTCTATCTGTCCCTCTGATCATTTACCCTTGGCTATTTACCCTAACCATGTCCCTCATGACTTTATAAACCTCTACAAGGTCACCCAACAGCCTCTAATGCTCTTGGGAAAATAGCCCGAGCCTATTCAGCCTTTCCCATTAACTCCAACCCTGGCAACATCCTTATAAATCTTTTCTGATCTGGTCAGAGTGGGTGATGCAGGAAACGGCACTGGTATCTATTCCTGATGGGGTTCTGTGCAGCAAACCCAGCTGTAGTGTAGACAGGATTATGATCCTTACGATGGATGTGACTCTCTGTGCACTTGAGCAGGTTACACCTGCAGCCTGGTGAGGAACTAAAATCCCTGAACTGGCAAATCCTCTCCCCCTGTGTCCTGTTATGGAGACTAAGGAGAAGGATGAGAAAATCCCAGGAATATTAATGCAGGAAATTCCAAAATTCCCAGAACAAAGCAATTCCAAAACAGGCGGCATGTTGGCACAGTGGTTAACACTGCTGCCTCACAGCACCAGGGACCTGAGTTTGATTCCAACCTCGGGCGACTGTCTGTGTGGAGTTTGCACGTTCTCCCCGTGTCTGCGTGGGTTTCCTCTGGGTGCTCTGGTTTCCTCCCATAGTCCAAAGATGTGCAGGTTAGGGTGGATTGGCCAAGCTAAATTGCCCCTAGTGTTCAGGGATGTGTAGATTAGGGAATGGGTCTGGGTGGGATACTGTGAGGTTTGGTGTGGACTTGTTGGGCCGAAGGGCCTGTTTCCACACTGTAGTGATTTTTTGATACATGTGACAATAAACCAGGGCCACCAGACACAGGGAGAAGCAGTGAGAGCCAGTGGTAGTGGAGATTGGCTGCAGTCACTGAGACTGGGAGTTTAACCATGACATAATCCCAGGGAGCTGGGGCAGAGGGAGTAGAGAAGGATCTCAACCTGTTCCAGGGTAAAGGACAGACAAAGAGTAAGGACCAAATTACAAGAGGATATCAGTATTGCCCCTTCTAATCCCCCCATCCCCTTCTATCCCTGTCATCTTCCCTCTCCATCCTCTATTGCCACTATTCACCCTCCTATTGCCCCCTCCCACTCTTACCACCAGCCCACTCACACCTCCTATTCCCCAACATTATCTCCCTCCACTTCCTCCCCCCAACCCCC
>NC_063374.1:11253554-11256280 GCF_021869965.1 Rhincodon typus
GCTTTACTGAAATCCAAATACACCACATCAACCGCTTTACCCTCATCCACCTGTTTGGTCACCTTCTCGAAGAACTCAATAAGGTTTGTGAGGCACGACCTACCCTTCACAAAACCGTGTTGACTATCCCTAATCAAATTATTCCTTTCCAGATGATTATAAATCCTATCTCTTATAATCCTTTCCAACACTTTACCCACAACCGAAGTAAGGCTCACTGGTCTATAATTACCAGGGTTGTCTCTACTCCCCTTCTTGAACAAGGGGACAACATTTGCTAGTCTCCAGTCTTCTGGCACTATTCCTGTAGACAATGACGACATAAAGATCAAAGCCAAAGGCTCTGCAATCTCCTCTCTAGCTTCCCAGAGAATCCTAGGATAAATCCCATCCGGCCCAGGGGACTTATCTATTTTCACACCTTCCAGAATTGCTAACACCTCCTCCTTATGAACCTCAATCCCGTCTAGTCTAATAGACTGTATCTCAGTATTCTTCTCGACTACATTGTCTTTTTCCTGCGTGAATACTGACGAAAAGTATTCATTTAGCACCTCTCCTATCTCTTCGGACTCCACGCACAACTTCCCACTACTGTCCTTGACCGGCCCCAATCTTACTTTAGTCATTCTTTTATTCCTGACATACCTATAGAAAGCTTTAGGGTTTTCCTTGATCCTACCTGCTAAAGACTTCTCATGTCCCCTCCTGGCTCTTCTTAGCTCTCTCTTTAGGTCCTTCCTGGCTAACTTGTAACTCTCAAGCGCCCTCACTGAGCCTTCACGCCTCATCTCTACATAAGCCTCCTTCTTCCTCTTGACAAGAGATTCAACTTCTTTAGTAAACCACGGTTCCCTCGCTCGACCACTTCCTCCCTGCCTGACAGGTACATACTTCTCAAGGACACGCAGTAGCTGTTCCTTGAACAAGCTCCACATTTCAATTGTGCCCAGCCCCTGCAGTTTCCTTCTCCATCCTATGCATCCTAAATCTTGCCTCATCGCCTCATAATTGCCTTTCCCCCAGCTATAACTCTTGCCCTGCTTTATATACCGATCTCTTTCCATCGCTAAAGTAAACGTAACCGAATTGTGGTCACTATCACCAAAGTGCTCTCCTACCTCCAAATCTAACACCTGGCCTGGTTCATTACCCAGTACCAAATCCAATGTGGCCTCACCTCTTGTTGGCCTATCTACATACTGTGTCAGGAAACCCTCCTGCACACATTGGACAAAAACTGACCCATCTGAAGTACTCGAACTATAGTGTTTCCAGTCAATCTTTGGAAAGTTAAAGTCCCCCATAACAACTACCCTGTTACTCTCGCTCCTATCCAGAATCATCTTTGAATAGGAAGGGTTTAAAGGAATATGGGCCAAATGATGGCAAATGGTACAAGATTAATTTAGGATATCTGGTTGGCATGGACGAGTTGGAGTGACGGGTCAGTTTCCGTGCCATTTATCTCTCTATGACTCTATTACATCTTTCCTACAGCTGGAACACCAGAATTGAATGCAGTATTCCAAAAGCGGTCTAACCAATCTCCTAACTCAAGTATTCAGATGAACATTGAAACACCACAGCACATAGGGTTACAGGCCAAGTACTGGGAAATGGGATTAGATGCTTGATGACTGGCATGGACTCAATTGACTGAAGTGTCTCTTTCCGTGCTGTAAAACTCTGGAGGAAAACACAAATACTTACATTAAAATTTGGGCTTTTGAAATTAAGTCCTGACTGACATTTGTAAATGTAGGTGGCGGGCAGAATTCATTTTTGTTCAGATTCCAGAGCCCCTTGATATCCTTTTCCATTCCTTGTTCTTGCATCTCCTTTATCAAAATATTTTCGTTTCGATAAAGTCTTTCTGGAGCATCTCAAGGTGCCGAAGGTTTGCAATTAATGAATTGTTCTTGAGTGTAGTCGCTGTCCTGTTGCGGAAATCCTCCAGTACAGACATTCCCTTGCATTTCACCCTGAGGACCAGGAGGAAGGAGGAGCTGGAAAGAAATTTAAAGTGGGGTTTGAAAATTCACTTCTGTGTTTTTCTTTTGTTACTCCTTTTAATAAATTCAAAAGTAGAAACTTAAAAGAAAATCGTAAGCGAGGCCCCAGCGAGGATCGAACTCGCGACCCCTGGTTTACAAGACCAGTGCTCTAACCACTGAGCTATGGAGCCCGTTGTAGAGATCCGCCTGAAAATCACAGCAAAAACCGGCAGACAGCGCAACACTAACGCAGGGAGAGACTGAGATCTGTCTTTGGTGGAGCAGGCCAGCAGGGGGAAACCATGGGACAGGTAAACTCTTAAAGATACAGACACTGTGGAAATGTTAAAGGGACAGTTATAGAGGGTCTGAGTTACAGAGAGTCTGAACTATATAGGGTCTGAGTTACAGAGGATCTGAACTATATAGAGTCTGAGCTACAGGGGGTCTGAACTATAAAGGGTCTGAGTTACAGAGGGGCTGAGCTACAGAGGGACTGAGCTACAGAGGCTCTGAACTATATAGGGTCTGAGTTACAGAGGCTCTGAGCTACAGAGGGACTGAGCTACAGAGGGACTGAGCTACAGGGGGTCTGAACTATATAGGGTCTGAGTTACAGAGGCTCTGAGCTACAGAGGGGCTGAGCTACAGAGGGACTGAGCTACAGAGGGACTGAGCTACCGAGGGTCTGAACTATATAGGGTCTGAGTTACAGAGGGGCTGAGCTAC
>NC_063374.1:11256290-11272856 GCF_021869965.1 Rhincodon typus
TACAGAGGGGCTGAGCTACAGAAGGACTGAGCTACAGAGGGTCTGAGCTACAGAGAGACTGAGCTACAGAGGGACTGAGCTACAGAGGGTCTGAACTATATAGGGTCTGAGTGACAGAGGGTCTGAGCTACAGAGGGGCAGAGCTACAGAGGGTCTGAACTAAATAGGGTTTGAGCTACAGAGAGACTGAGCTACAGAGGGGCTGAGTTACAGAAGGTCTGAGCTACAGAGGGTCTGAGCTACAGAGGGTCTGAGCTACAGAAGGTCTGGGTTAGGAGGAACTGAATAAGTGAGGGTTCGAGCCACAGAGGGAGTGAATTACAGAGGGTGTGAGCTTCAGAGGGTCTGCATTACACAGGGACTGAGCTACAGAGAGACTGAATTTCGGAGGGTCTGGATTACAGACAGGCTGAGCTGCAAAGGACTGAGCTGTGAAGGGGGCAGGGAAAGAGATCCTGTGACTGAACTGCAACCTTAAATTGACAGCATTGTGAGTTATTCCGGCAGCAACAACCTTCTGGGTTTGCTTCCAACAGCAATGTTTCATATGCAATACTCCAGGGTGGCAGATACACATGTCAGCTGGAACCTGGATGCAGGAGCAACTCCCACTGGGGATCAAACGTCTCCGTTTATTCAAGAGAGACAGCAAGAACTGTAGATGCTGCAGTCAGAGATAACATAGTGTGGAGCTGGAGGAGCAGAGCAGGCCAGACAGCATCAGAGGAGCAGGACATTTTGGGTTGGGACCCTTCTTTAGAAATGGGGGAGGGGGAAGGGAGCTCAGAAATAAATAGAGGAGGGATGGGACTGGGGAAGGTAGGTGGGCTGGTGATAGATGAATGCAGGTACGGAGTGGTGGGGATTGGTGAGTGGGATGGGTGGGGCAAATAGGTGGGAGAGAAGATGGACAGGTTGTGTCAGGTCAAGGAGGGGGGAGGATGAGAGGGAGGGTTGGACATGAGATGAGGCCGGGGGTGGGAGGATTTTAAAACTGAATTCTACGTTAAGGCCATCGGGCTGTAAGCTCCCGAGGTGGAATATGAGGTGTTGCTCCTCCAGTTTGTGGGTGGTGTCATTGTGACACTGGACGAGGCCCAGGATGGACATGTCACCCAGGAATGGGCGGGGGGGGGGGGAGTTAAAATAGTTCGACCAGAAGGTGTTGTTGTTTGTCACATACAGATTGCAGATACTCCATGAAACAGTTCACGAGTCTACACTTGGTCTAACCAATGTAGAGGAGGCCACATCAGGAGCAACGGATACAGCATATCAGGTTGGAGGATGTACAGGTGAACCCCTGTTTGATATGGAAGGTTTTGTTTGGTGCCTTGAATGGAGGTGGGGGGGGGGGGGCGCGGGGTAGGGGGAGGTGTAGCACTTCCTGTGGTTGCAGGGAAAGGTTCTGGGGGGTGGGTGGGGCTGTACTGACACACTCCTTTGAACTGTGCCAGACGGCGGAGAAACAGAGAGGTTTAGGGAGGGAGCTAGGGCTCTTGTAGCTTAAGGGACGATCGTAAATGATAAATCGATGCTACTCGGGATTTGGGAGGGTGCTCAATTCCTAGTCGTGGTGGATCATCAGCTGTCGGTGAATAAAAAGCACAGTTGGAGGCCATTCAGCCTGTCCCACCTGCATTGGCCTGTTTGAAGTGTTGGATCCCCCTTATTTCTCTTTCCCCATTGAGATTTTTGTCTTCTATTCTGGGTCCTGTTGGGAGACGCTACTCCCAGATCTGTATCTGCGAGTAATTAAATCCTCATCCTAACGACTGTTGGATAAATAAAAATGTTTTACGTCATATCACCACCTGATTCTGTCGCCGGCCTGTTCAAACCGTCTTTGAGTTATTGATCCTCCTATCACCAGAAATTTCTCTTAGTTTAATCTCTCAAGACCTTTCCTTGATCTGAGACACCTCGATTAACTCCCTTTTAGCTTTCAGTAAGGAGATCATAATTAACTCAGGAACAAACTTCCACAAACAAGACTTACCATCAGTTGGGGACTTTTTCGTTCCAATCGATTGCAAATGAGTTTACCACCTTCCCAGGACTGTCCTATAGACCCCGAAGTTAAACAGCAATGTTCTGAGCAGCAAACACTAGCTGAAAAATCATGAGGGAAAGTGACATTGGGTTTCTCTGTTAAATTTCTGCTTATTAATTATAAAAATATCAAGGGTGAGAAACAGATTCAGGACAGTCAGATGCCATTGGGCTAGAATCTCCAGCCATGTGTTCAGCCCATGGCTGTCATTTTACTTACAGGGCAACATAGAATCATAGATTGGAGGAGGCCATCCAGCCCAGTGTTTGTGTGCGCTGTCTCACTGTAACAGCAAAGACAGAGCAATGAAAGAAATGTGAGTGGGTGGGATGGTGTGGGAGCAGGAATGGTGGAGATGTTGGTGTTGCACTCATGTCACTGAATGAGTAATCCACAGAACCAGGTTAAGGCTCTGGGGATACAGGTTTGAATCCCACACCACAGCAGCTGGTGAGACTTAGATTAATTTAGTAAACCTGGAATTGAAAGCTTGTCTCAGGGATGGTGACCATGAAACTGTCGTTGATTCTCGTTACCCCCACCCCCATCTGCTTTATTATTTGTAAACCCCAGTTACAAGTTTGCCGACAACACTTCCATTGTAGGTCGGATCTCAAACAGCAACGAGACAGAATACAGGACAAAGATTTAGTGCTTAGTGACATGGTGTAAAGACAACAATCTCTCTGTCAACATCAGCCAAAATGAAGGAGCTGGTCATTGGCTTCAGGATGGGGGAACGGAGGGCATGCCCCTGTTTGTATCAGTAGTGCTGAGGTTGAGATGGTCGAGAGTGTGAAGTTCCTGGGAGTGACGATCACCATGTTGTCTCGTTCCTCCTTAAACAAGTGAGACAACCCTGACCAGAATGCTATGAATGAACTTGCCCAGGAGTCCCATAATACTGAAGCAGTCAATCAATATGAAAATACAAGCTGGTACCAAAGCAAAATAGTCCTAAATTTATTAGGAATAAAATAACAATAGTCTTTAATACTAAACCTCCTATCTCAAACCCAACTCAGCCCCTTAAGGTTACAATACTTCCTGAGAATCTTATAGATTTATGCAGTTGTTCTCTCTCTGGTTCTGTCTCTCGTTCGCTGAAGCTGCTTTCTTCCTCTCTCTCTGTCTCTCTGGATGGTCAGCTGGTCTCTGCCTCATGCCATGTTGGTGTCCTCGGAAAGCCTCCAGAACATTCCAAGAGAGAGGTCTGCAGGTGGACTCTGTTTTTATACCTTTTAGATGGGTTTCTGGAATTTTCTATAGTTCTGGCCAGTCAGGGAGTTACACGTAATAGCTTCAAACAGAGGCAATCATTTGGATGGCATGCTACTGTTAGTTTCTTTGTGTAGCAGGACCCTTTCTGTCCTTTCTTCTTCTTTGTTCAGTAATAAGTTGTTGGAGGTCTGTCTGACCAGGACAACTATTGCCTTTTATATTATGCAAATGTAATTAGCGCCTGGCTGCTGTGTTTGCAGTGTGTCTGCTGGATTTTGTGATTTCATTGTTTTATTTGGCCAACATACCCAGCATTCCTTGCTGTTGAACTTTTAACTTATTCCTTTAATTCCTTAGTTTAAACTATGAAAGACTTTAATGTAAACTATTACCTAATTCTTTATTTTTCTGCTATTCTATGAAGTAATGTTTAACTTTTTAACTCTCGCTTCTCTTATTACCTTGTACCTAAGCTATTTTTGTACCTAGGTACCTTGGTACCTAGGTACCTAAGATATCTCTGTGAGTAGTGACATTATACACTTTTCACTGTACTTCTGTACTTGAATACACATAACAATAAAAATCTAAAATCACATAAAATCATGGATCTGGGTGGGATTCTCTGTGGACTTGTTGGGCTGAAGGGCCTGTTTCCACACTGTAGGAATTCTATGATCTACTCTTTGGCCAAGTTAGCAGTCTACCTGTGTTTTAGCAGCCAGGAGGCTGCGAAAACCAACAATCTATCCTGGTCCATCCACATCGACGTGATGGTCAAGAAATCACAACATCTCTACTTCCTCAGGAGGCTAAGGAAATTTGGCTTGTTCACAAAGACTCTTACCAATTTTTATAGATGCACCAAAGAAAGCATCCTATCTGGATGCATCACCGTGTGATATGGTAACTGCTGTTCTCAACACTGAGAGAAACTGCAGAATGTCGTTAACACAGCCCAGTCCATCACACAAGCCAACCTTCCATCCATTGACTCCATCTATACTTCCCGCTACCTTGGGAAAGCAACCAACACAATCAAAGACCCCTCCCATTCCAGTTAAACTCTCTTCCCCCCTCTTCCATCAGGCAGAAGATATAAAAGTTTGAATACACGTACAAATAGATTCAAGAACAGCTTCTTCTGCACTATTATCAGACTTTTGAAAGGACCTCTCAAATGTTAACATTGATCTCTCTCCCTGCACCATCTCTGTGGCTGTAACACTGTATTCTGCACTGTCTGCTACCCTGATGCCCTTTGTACGGCATGAAAAATCAATCAATTATACTTTACTGAGGGAAATCTGCTGTCCTAACTCAGTCTGGCCTACATGTGACTCTTAGCTGCCCTCTGACATGGCTGAGTAAGTCCTTCAGGGCAGGGGTAATTATAGATGGGCAATAAGTATTGGCTTTGCCAGTAATGTCCTCATCCATGAAAAAAAACTTGAGGGTCCATGAAAATGAGTCTAGAAGATTCATTCATCCCCTTATACTCTGCCTGAAGGCAGGTCCTTGGCTCCTTGTTTACTGAGGCTTCATTAGTGATAGTTTTTGACACTTCTTTCCACTCTCAGGGGCAGGGTGAGGATGCAGGCCCCTGATCCAGCTCTGTTGGAACAGAACCAGAACTAAATCAGTGTTGCCAGTATTATCATTATAAAGTCATTGTGATGAAAGGTATATATACATATTATTTGGAATTTAAACTAGTGACATATAGATGTTGAATATCTTTTTACATAAAGCTTTACCATGCAGAAGGAGCCATTCAGTCCATCAAATCTGCACTGACCTTCCAAACAACATCCTACCAGGCCCACCCTAACCCCGTAACCCCACATTTACCATCGTTAATCCACCCTAACCTGCACATCTTTGGTCTGTGGGAGGAAAGCAGAGCACCCAAAGGAAACCCATGTAGACACACAGGGAGAACATGCAGACTCCACACAGATAGTCATCTGAAGGTGGAATTGAACCTAGGTCCCTGGTGCTATAAGGCAGTAGTAGTAACCACTGAGCCACTGTGCCCACAACCTTTTGGGAAAGGTTTTAAAAAAACCCGGTCAGTAAGTCTTTCTGGACCTTGTCAGACAGCAGGGAACCCCTGGATTGCTAACAGAAGATTGGTAGTATTGTGCATATTTTATGACCATAAATGGAAACGGTGAGGGCCATGAGCTTAATTAATAATTGATGTCGGCTCAGGAAACCCAGAGATCAGATGTTTTTGAGCAGTTTTGGAGGATACCTAACTGGGGTCAGAATCACAGCATCATTTCTCTCCTAGAAAGGTGATTAGAACAGATCAGTGAATAAGGTACCTTCATAGAAAGTTTGTTTGGGTAACTTCCAGACCAGGAGTGTTTGGTTAGAAATCAGCAGGTTATTAAAAAGTTGAGAAAATTTAATCTTTCAGTTTTGTGAGCATTTATATAAGAAGGTTTCACAGTTGTCAGACAGAGCAGGGAACAATTAGTTAAATTGAATTAAAAGATTTGATATGGAGAGGGTGAAATCTCTGGACTTGATGCTGTGACATGTTAGTGTCAGGTAACAGATGAAAACTTTGTTCTACTGTGTGCTTTAAGATCTTTCTAACTCTATTCTATATTTAGATAGCTTGGGTTGTTTTAATAGAACATAGAACAGTACAACACGAGGACAGGCCCTTCGATGTTGTGCCACACAAGACGCCAAATTAAACTAATCTCTTCTGCCTGCCCATGGTCTATATTCCTCTATTCCTTGCTTATTCGTGTGCCTATCAAAAAGTCCCTTAAACGCCCTATTGTATCTGCCTCCATCACCACCCTTAGCAGCGCATTTCAGGCACCTACCACTCTCTATGTAAAAAACTTGCCCCTTACATCTCTTTTGAACTTTTCCCCCTCACACCTTAAATGCAAGCCCTATAGTATTAGACATTTCAACTCTGGGAAAATGGTTCTGCCAATGCTATCTATGCCTCTCATAATTTTATAAACTTCTTTTGATTTCCTTTCGTAAAATAAACTTCCGTTTCTTTGTTAACTAGCCACCTCACTAACTGAGCAGCCCTCTGCACACAGGAGGAAAGCTCAGAAATGTCAAAAGAAATGTGACAGCGAAGGCTGTTCGCACACAAACGATCAACACTGTGGATATCACGTTTGGTGATTGAACTATGTAACTACTGCAATGTAGTTGGATCAATGATGGAGGGAAAAAGGGATTTGGTGCAGGAATGTGGTTGGAAGTTATGTGGAGGATAGATAACCAGTTGGGCTGAATGGCTTGGCTGGGATTTCTATTTTTTTTCAGGTTGTGTTCATGGTTCTGCTGTTGCCATTTATATCACCTCCAGACTCATCTTTTGCTTCTCTTTTACTTGTCTCTTTGTCTCCCTGCTTAAGGGTTGAGCCATTAAACTGACTGAAGATGGAGTGACAGACAATTTTAATGAATAAGGGATTTGAGGGGCAGATGAGAAAGCGGAGATTAGCAGGTCTGCAGCAGCGGTGAAGAGGTTTAAGAGAGCGAATGTTTCCATTCCATTATGATTGTTCTCTGGAATTGAAGTTATTTTGAACTTAAAGTGTCAACTCAGCTCCATAGATGCTTCTGCACTTGTGGACTTTTGTGATTAGCACTGCTGCTTCACAGCAACAGGGACCCGAGGATCGATCCCAGCCTCGGGCGACTGTCTGTGTGGAGTTTGCACGTTCTCCCCGTGTCTGTGTGGGTTTCCTCCGGGTGCTCCCGTTTCCTCCCACAGTCCAAAGATGTGCAAGTTAGGTGGATTGGCCATGGGAAATTGCCCATAGTGTCTAGGGTGGGAAATGCAGGAACAGGGTAAGGGCTGGGTCTGTGTGGGATGCTCTTCGGAGGGTCCGTGTGGACTCGACCGACCGAATGGCCTGCTTCCACACTGTAGGGATTCTATGAAAAGCAAAATCCTGCGGATGCTGGAAATGTGAAATAAAAACAGAAAGCGTTGGAGAAACTCCGCAGGTATGGCAGCATCAGTGGAGAGAGAAACTGAGTTAAGATATCAAGTCCAGTATCACTCATTCTCAGAACTGTTATGGAGCCCACGCTGAGGACCTGTGAGCTCCTGTAAGGGCTCTAAAAAGACTTTAAGAGGAATTCACACATAAATATAAATATAAAATAAATAAATCAGCCTGAAAATATGTTTTACACAAGAAACAGGATTAGGAGGAGACAACTGAAGGAGGCACTGAACTTAATAAGTCATTCTGAAGAAGGGTCTAGGCCCGAAACGTCAGTCTTCCTGCTCCTCTGATGCTGCTTGGCCTGCTGTGTTCATCCAGCTCTACACCTTGTTATCTCGAAACATTAACTTTTTTTTTAAATCACTCATGGGATGTGGGCTTCACCGGCTGGGCCAGCATTTATTATCCGTCCCTAGTTGCCCTTGATTGAGAATGTGGTGGTGAGCAGCTTTCTTGAACCGCTGTTGTGCGTCTTTCCCTCCACGTGTGCTGCCAGACCAACGGGATTTCTCCAACATTCTCTGTTTTTACTGAGCAGTTTTTGTCATTTCAGACCTCCAGCATGCACAGTGTTTTTGTTACACAGGGATCAGGACCCCAATCAGAAAAGCCATGATCCTCCTCAGTGAAAGCAAAGTACTGGGAGTACTGAAGATCTGAAATAAAATGTTACTGGGGGCCTCGTCCTCCTGTTTCTCATGTCAAACGTATTTTCAGGATGTGTGACTTCCCCTTTAAATCTTCCCCGGAGCCCTTAAAGGAGCCTCAGGGGCCCTTAGGTGGGGCTCCAGAGCTCATTGGCTGTAGTTTGTGCAAGGGCTGAGGTCTGCATCAGGGTCAGGAGCAGCTTTGGGTTGAGACAGGGGCGCACTGATAGGCTCCTGGCTCTCCCTGTATCTCTGCTGACCACCCTCCCTTTGAGCATGGAGCATAAGCCTAGGATGCCGAAAATGGAGCTTGATGCAGCAGAGGGGGCCCAGGGTTTGATGAAGCGCAGCCCGGAGCAGCAGCAGGCTGCCTCGCAGATCCTCTATGCAGCCCTGGTTAAAGGGGAGAGCCCGGCAGCAGGTAAGCCTGGGGAAGGGGAGTGGGGTAGGGTGAGCTCAGTCCTGGGCAATCGCAGACAGAGAAAGGGAGGGGGTTTCCCTCTGGGACCACCCCCACCCCACTCTAGATCCCAGACAAAGGCCAGTTTGTCGGCTGAGAGAGGTCGGATATTGTGGCATACGGCTCCATCTGACGGATTTGACCAGAAATGGTCAAGGATGGCCCTAGTCTGGGGACACGGAGGGGCAGGAGGCTCTGACTCTCACACACACTGCCTGACACTAGAGACTTGTACCACCAGGAGCGACAACCCCAGTCGTGCTGTGTTATTCCCAACCCCTGCCCAGGGACACGACTGCCTGTATCCCTCTCCCCACACCGGCTCTCTCTCTCCCTCACTCCTGAAATGTGAGCTGCTAACTACCCAAATGAACCAGGATGAGGCCTGTGATCATTGCACATTCACCCTCTCAATTACACAGTGACAAGCAATGTCTCAATAACTGGATGGGGACAGTGTGGAGAGAGCTTTTCTCTGTATCTAACCCCACGCTGTCCCTGTCCTGGGAAAATCTGATGGGGACAGTATAGAGGGAACTTTATTCTGTATCTAACTCTGTGCTGTCCCTGTCCTAGGAGTGCTTGAGGGGGAATGTTTGAGGGCACAATACCAATCGAATACTGATGCAAGGTCACAGGCCTGAGCTGACACTGGTGTCTGTTCACACTCATTATCTGAGCTGCTGCGGATGTGCAGCATACACTGTTTGATGGGAAAATGCTGAGGGCCCTATTCAGATTGCAAATGATCATACTGTGCTGCTTCCTTGCTGTAGGATATGAAGCCTTTCCAAACTGCCAGGCTTTTGATGTCTCTGGAACCACTGTTGAAACGGAGTCTCAGACTCCAGCAGAACCCAGAGAGCTAGTGAAATGGCAAAAACGCAAGAGCCAGCATCCTGGCAGGGACCACCGGAGATATTACCAGGAACGCTGGAAGATGGAGTACCTGATGGACTATGACTGCCTACGGCATGGCCTGGTCTGCATGGTGTGTGGCAGTGCCCTGGCCACTCTCAAACTCAGTACCATCAAGCGGCACATCCTCCAGAAACACCAGGACACTATGCTCCTGAGTCATGCTGAGAAGGAAGTCGTCATTGCAACCTGGGTTGAGCACCTCCTGAGTCACAGTCACCAACAGGAGAAGTCTGATACGCTGGAAGCTGAGCCTAGAACAATGCAGATCGGTCCTGCTCCAGGTATGTCTCTCACCACTCGATCAGGGAGGTCTTTAATTCCAGCAGCTCTGGTTTCTGTTGTTGATAGCTTTCCAACCCGCATTCTCAGCCTGGGAACAGGAGGAAGCCATTTAAAGCTTCAGGCTGCTACTTCTCAATTCGATCTGTTTCTTATCCACAATCTCCTGCCATTTGCATGGTGACCATGTTTTTGCTACAAATGCACCAAGGGTGCCCTACATCCCAAGGAGTAAAGCAGTTCAAGAACACCACCTCTTTACCAGGCACTTTGGGATGTGCAATGAATGCTGGTGCATCCACTGATGCCCACATACAGTGAACGAATTTTTAAAAATATAAACGGCCTATCAGCTAGTGTTTCTGCTCCTCACTGAGCCCCCTCTTCATCTCCCCTCACCTGATCCTTCTATTCCTTGGACTGGATTTATTAGTGACTGTCTTATCTTGATGGCCCCTAGTTCTGGTCTCGCCCACTAGGATAAACATCTTCTCTAGTTTGACTCTGTCCAATCCATTAAGAAGCATAAAGGTCTTGTCAAACTCTGAGTAAATTAAAGTTTTGTAAATAAAAATGCAAAATCCCCAAACCACCTGATTTTCAGACCTAGGTTGATAGAGAGCACAGATCAAGTTTCCGTATTTAATAAGAATCACTGTTTATTAGAAATAATTAGATTTGAGCTAGAGGTAAATAATTAAATTAAGTTGAATAAACATTACAAATTAAAACTCTGGATCACTTATAAACTCACCTCTCTCTCACACACACATAGAAAAAAAAATCACAAGCAGAGGGAAAACTGTTCACAAGATATGCTGGGTTGGTTCTTGTTGATCTGAAAGTTTCTCTTCAATGGTCCTTCTTCAAATGCTTCCACTTACTTGCCAAAGATACAGACAGGCTGTTTCTCTGACTTATCCAATTCAAAATCACAACTTGCAGCATTTGCTGAAGGGAAGATAAGTTGATTTTCTTTGGTTTATAGTGGCTTACTGCACAGAACTGAGAGAGTTTTTTGGCTGCTGCAGACCTGCTGGTTTCTCTCCTGATCTAACTAGCTTCTCTCCGTGTTAAACTACTTGAAACCAATAACTTTGTCATTGATAGTTGGTCCCTAGTCCACAATCAGCTTCACTTGTAAACAACACCTCAACTCCTATTCATCTGCATGTTTCTAGAACCCAAGCTACACAAACAGGGACACAAAAGATATCGAATTCTTTACTTTTCAAAACATGCAGCCAACTTTGTAAATTCCTGGGTTTCAAATCAGTTATTCCTCATTTCAGTTCATAGTTTCAAAAAATGCAAAGATAAAATACAGTCTTCACAGTCTCTTTGAGGCCACCACTTCCTCTAACTCCTTTTTCCTGAGAACGCAATCAGTTTAGCATTTCCGGGTAGGTAGAATCTTTCTGGTCTGAGATTATCCAACTGACCACAAAATGTAGGAGCAAAGGTAGACCATTACACTGCTGTTTAAAAAGACTGTGGCTGATCTGATAATTCTCAACTCCACTTTCCTGACCTTGCATTGGCTTTTGATTCCCTCACTGTGCAATTTTTCAGCGGATGATGGAGAAAATTTTACGAGGTCCATCCCAGGTCACCATTTATTTAAACAACACGCTAATAACAGGGAAGACCAATAAGGAGCACTTGGAGAACCTGGACATAGTCCACGTTTCTCTCAAGTGAGTGTACGCCTCAGAAGGGAAAATTGTGTGTTCCAGGCACCCCAGGTGTCCTACTTGGGCTACAGAGTTGACAAGACCAGGTTACACCTATTGGAAGATAAAGTGAGGCCCATCAGAGGTGCCTGGGCTCCTATGTCAGTGTTGGAGCTAAGGTCTTTCCTTGGGCTGGTGAACTGTTACGGAAAGTTCATGCATAACCTGGCCTCGATCCTGGTGCCTTTGCATCAACTCTTTTAAAAAAAAAGGGTCAGCCTTGAAAAATAGTCCTGTAGCCAAGCCTTAGCTTTCAGGGAAGTGAAGGAACAGCTAACATCCTCTAAGGTGTTGGCGTATCATGATCCCAAGCGAGTTCTTGTACGGCATTAGGGTAGCATTAGCTCATACACAGTCCATGGAGAGGGACACCCAATAGCAATAGGCATCCAGGACTTTGGATAATGCAGAGTATAAATATGTCCAGATAGAGAAGAAAGACTTGGCAATCATATTTGGAGTCAGAAGTTCCATCAGTACCTTTACAAACGTAAATTTGTACTAATAATGGATCACAAAGCACTGCTAGGTCTACTTAAAGAGGTCAAGATAGTGCTGCCCATAGCTTCAGGCCAAATTCAGCAATGGGCTCTGATACTAATTGTGTATAATTACAAGATGGAACACCATCCGGGAGGCCAAGTAGCAAATGTGGATGCCTTCCACTGGCAGATACACCACTGGTGGTACACCACTGGAAGAGTCTGTGAGGGTTTTACATTTTCTGGACAAACTTCCAGTCACAGCTGACAATATCAGAATTTGGATGCAGAAAGATCCTGTCCTGGCAAAACTGAAACATTTGGTGGTGATGTGGGAAACCAAAGGGCCATTACAACCAGAATTGAAGCCTTTCCGGACTTGGAGTGACCAGGGAATGGCATATTATTATGGGAAGCAACAGTGATTGACCCGAGCAAAGGTCGCTGCCAGATACTGGCTGAACTTCACCAGGGTCATTCAGGGTTTTTCAAAGTAAGGATATTGGTGAGATGTTATCTCTGGTGGCCAGGAGTGGATGCAGACATAGCTAGGTTGGTGAGGCAGTGCCCAGAGTGCCAACAAGGACGAAAATTACTGCCAGCAGCTCCCCCACATTCACGGAAATGGCCAGGTAAACCCTGGATTCAGTTATACATCGACTATGCAGGCCCTTTCACAGGCTCAATGTTCTAAGTCATTGTGGACCCCCACTCACAGTGGTTGGATGTGCATATAGTTCATTCGTCAAACATGGGGACAATAGAAAAACTGTGTGCATCTTTTGCAATACATGGGCTCCCAGAAGTGTCGGTCACAGACAGTGGGCCATCATTTATTAGCAGGGTATTTGAGTATTTCCCAAAATCAAATGATATTTGTCATATAAGGACTGCGCCATACCATCCATCATCCAATGGTCTGGCAGAAAGAGCAGTCCAAACTTTGAAGACAGGCTTAAAGAAACAGCCTACAGCTTCACTAAATACCAAACTGTCCTGGTTCCTATTTGAATATAGGACCACTCCTCATGCAATTACAGAGATAGCTCCAGCAGAGTTGCTAATGGGGAGAAGATTCCACATCAGATTAAATCTGATCTTCCTGGACCCGGTGGCGGGGAAACCAGCATCAGGAATGCCAATGCGGGACACAGGACCCTGCTAAATGAAAGAAGCCGTTTACTTTAGGGGATGAAGGTTGCTGTAGGAACCATGGAAATGGCGCAGCATGGGTGTGAGGCATGCTAAATATGAGGACAGGTCCAGTGACATATAAAGTTCAGGTAGGTGCAATGGCTCTGAACAAGCACATGGACCATATGAAAAGCTGCAAACTCACAAATGATCCAGGAGCAAAACATGCCTGGCTCAACTACCTTTCTAACTGTTCTGGAACTCGCAGGTTCTCCCTCTCCATCAAGCGTTGAAGATACCTCAGAATCTGAGGTGTCACCGCCTCGAAGTCTTTGCTGCCTGAAGAGGAGAATGAATTTCTTCGAAGATGCTTCTGGCACAAGGGGTGTGCTACTGTGCATTACACGTCACCCGTATCAGAGGCAGAGCTGGAGGAACCTGACTCAGTCCTAAAACACCCCCGGAGGAGCTCCAAAAATAAAACTGGTCCAGGTCCTCCAACTCAGAGGGAGGAATGTAGTGATTGTAATGAGGTCAGCCAGGTGAACCTCAGAATATGAGTTCTCTGATTGGGGCTTTTAATCTGGTCTAATTAAGAAGCCCTGGCTAACAGATATAAAGAGGACTATCAGATGTTCTGTTCACTCGAGTGCAGGCTCAGAGGAAGCTGGATCAGTGTCAAGGACTCTCCACATGTAAATAAAGGGTGACCTGGTGACAGCTTACCAACCTTTGTGGAGTTACTTCAGCTAGGTTGATTCTGAGTAGGCAGGGATTTTCTTAGAGGATACATTAAGACCGTATTCATCTGAGTTCAGAGGAATGAGAGCTGGCCATATTGAAACATACAAAATTCTTAGGGAATAAACTAAAACAAAGAACTGCAGATGCTGAAGATCTGAAACAAAAAGAGAAATTGCTGGAGAAGCTCAGCAGGTCTGGCAGCATCTGTGGAGACAAAACAGAGTTAATGTTTTGAGTTCTGACTCTTCAGAACCGTTCTGAAAAAGGTTCACTGAGCTCAATGTTAACTCTGCTTTTGCTCCACAGATGCTGCAAGAACTGCTGAGCTTCTCCAAGATTCTTGGGGCTTGACAGAATAGATGCAGAGAGGTTGTTTCCCCTTGTAGGAGAATCTAGGACCAGAGGGCATAATCTCAGTAAGGCATCACCATTTAAGACAGAGATAAGGAGGAATGAGGACAGTGAATCTGGAATCTTTTTACTGCAGAGGACTGTACAAGTTGGGTCCTTAAGTATATTCAAGGTTGAGATATATTTATTTTATCAGTGGGGGAATCAAAGATTACAGAGAGAAGGCAGAAAAGTGGAGTTGAGGAATATCAGATCAGCCATGATTTCATTGAATGGCAGACCAGACTCGATTGTCCAAATTACCTGTGTCTGTTCCTGTCTCTTATGGAAAAACCAGTGAATGAAAGACTGAGAACCAGTGTATCCTCAACCTTGTGTCATCAGCAAAGAGTCAGTAGGAGTCAAAAGGACCTGAAAGGAAACAACTCATTGACATCCGTGATCTGGACTAGTGGCAGAAATGTGCTCCTCTAACTTTCCACTCCTTCCCTACCCATAATACTTGTGTCTCATCATGTGTCAGTTTGTATGTATGTGCTTGGAAATTTTAAGAAGGAGTGGACTGTAAGTTATAGTTAACAGTTCATTTCCTTTCTGCCATTGCTTAAAAACAATTTATTTGCAATGAAGTTATTTACCAGTCAATGGGGGGCAAAGAAAGACTTAGTGTGCATATTATTTCAATCTGAATTGGACAATTCAGTAGCTTCATCCATTTTGACAACTCTGGAAATAGTGGGACTTGATTTCCAGTGCACTACCTTAGTTGAGTTGTGAAATTATGCATGTCTCTTTCTCCACCTGTCTAGTGTCTTTCTGGTTCACCTCTGTCTCTATCTATAGGTCTCTTTCTCTGCGTGTCTGAATCCCCCTCTGTGAAGTTGTCTGTTTCTTTTATGTCTCTGTATACATTATTGCCGCTTGTGTGCATTTGTCACTGTCTGAGTCTCCCGTTCTCTGTATTTTGATCTGTATGTATTTCTGCATGTCTCTCTTACCATGTGTATTTCTCATTCTCTATGTGCCTATCTCTCGCTCTCATACTAACTGCATGGGTGTCAAGCTCTTGATGGGCCGAATTGCTGGCTTCCACTTTGTAGGGATTCTAGAGTCAACAAAATTGAATAAGGAATAAGAATATACCTTCCCTGAAGAGCATTAGTGATTCAGATCTTTATTTTATGCCAGTCAACAGTAGTTACGTGGTCACCATTTTTTTGTTATTGGATTCAAATTTCACCATCTGCTGTGATGGGAATTGAACCTATATCCCCACAACATTAACCTGGGGTTCTTGATACTAGTCCAGTGATACTAACAATACACCACAGCCTCAGCCTATATTTCTTTAGCTGCGTGTGTTTCTATTTGTGTCTGTCTCATTATCTATATACGTGTGCATCTCTATATATGTGTGTACGTATCTACAGGTGGATCTACTTACATGTGTGTCTCTGTGCTCGTCTTTCCTTCTATCTGCTTAAGTCTCTGTATCTGTCTCTATCCTACATGTGTTTCTCTCATCTGTTTGTATGTTTTTCTCTCTAGACAAGTATCTCTTTCTTTGTGCGTCTCATTCCCTTTTACCGTGTGGGCTTTGCACTGCCTTCATGCGTGCATATCTTTTGCTTTCTCTTCATATGCCTCATTGTCTCCCTTTAGTCTCACTATGTCAGAGTTGCCACAAATGTTAAGATTTAATCAAAGTACCAAAAAATCTTAGTCTGTCTCTGACTGATTGCTAACTGCAATCAAAGTAAACCAAACCAGGTTTTCTCAGTAACAAAATAAAATTTCCACCAGTTTTAATAATCTTAACTTTAACAAGAACAGTGAAAGCATTCTAACATTTGTACCTTAAGTTTTAGCCCTCTTAAAAATTCACATACGCACACAAAAAAAGTCAAACACAAATGGAGTGAAGGAAATAAAATAATCAGCAGAACACAGTTCTGTATCACCAGTCCAAATCACAAGACCAAATAGTTGGTTTCACAATCCTTTTCCTTTCTTTGATGATGTCCTGATGTTATCTGCACACTGATGATCAGTCTAGAGTTCAGTGGTTGCTTGGTTGGACCCAGGGTGTTTCTTCTTGTTTTTGGGCTTTAGAATTACTTTTTCAGCATCTCCGAATGTAGTTTCTCTGTTCTTTCAACTGAAAATTGGGCAGAGCAACTTTATGGAAAAAGGAGAGAGAAACATTTATGCAGCTAAATTTACAAGATCTGTTGCATAAATTTATGCAGCTAAACTCTAGAGGTCTCCTTGCTTCTCTGTTTTACTCCCCTCATGCGATCTGACTAATCTTAGAGGTGTTACTATGCCAAATTCTTCTGAACCCACAACAAATGGTGCCCGTTTATCTGGGTTTAATGTCCCTGAAAAAAAGTAACATTATTTCTCATGCAGAGATAGTGGGAACTGCCGATGCTGGAGAATCTGAGATAACAAGGTGTAGAGCTGGATGAACACAGCAGGCCAAGCAGCATCAGAGGAGCAGGAAAGCTGACGTTTCGGGTCTGGACCCTTCTTTC
>NC_063374.1:11273256-11288003 GCF_021869965.1 Rhincodon typus
GACCTGAAATGTCAGCTTTCCTGCTCCTCTGATGCTGCTTGGCCTGCTGTGTTCATCCAGCTCTACACCTTGTTATCTCAGATTCTCCAGCATCGGCAGTTCCCCCTATCTCTGAATCAATTTTAACCCCACTGCGAAGCCATTTTTTCTGAAGAAGGGTCCAGACCCGAAACGTCAGCTTTCCTGCTCCTCTGATGCTGCTTGGCCTGCTGTGTTCATCCAACTCTACACCTTGTTATCTCATTATTTCTCATGCATTTGTTTTTCTCCTAAGGTGGTGTGGACACAATGTGCCAAACAGCTGCCTCTTACAACATAACACTTCACAGAATCCCCACAGTGCAGGGAACGGCCATTCAGCCCATTGAGTCTGCACTGACCCTCCAAAGAGCATTCACCCAAGGCTGGAACTGAACCTCGGTCACTAGCACTGTGAAGGAGCAGTGCTAACCAATGTGCCTCCCCTACTTCTGTGATTCAGTGAAGCTGCAAACAACTCCCTGTACATTCTTCCCCCCTTTTCATGCTGTTTCCATTTGTCAGTCCATAGTCCATAAAGTGATTGGTCTCTTAACATGTAACTTAAGTTTCATTTATATTTTGCATGTCAAGGAGGGGGTAACATGGGTTTAGGTTTTTGTTTTAAAGTTTTTTTTACAGACTTGATGAGGATGTTTGATTGCATGCACATTTTAAATGAGATATTACAACTCTTGCAGTGAAGAAATGGGAATTAGCAGTGCAGTAAATAGATAATTAAAAGGGAAAAGAAAAATGTGCTGTGCTTAGATTGGTGTCCTGGGAGATAGAGACAGAAAAACCTAGAAGCCAATAGATGTGTGGCAGAGTAAGGCTGCTGAAACCTGAGTTTAGAGAATTCTTGTGTTTGTTCTTATGTTAAAATAATACTGAGATTAGCTTGGGGTTTGTTTCAGGTGCCTCACAGAGAGATACCAGCTGAAGAAAAGCATCCAGTGTGCGTGTAGATAGTTGCCAGAAGGAAACTGGTTGCAGCTGTGCCAGACTGAACAAGAAACCTTAGTGTGGTGATAGAGGTTACTGTTCACGGAGGTGTTGACATTTATGGGTGGGCTAGAAGGAATAGACTGAATTTGAAAGCTTTTTGGGTGGCTGTAATGAAATCTTTCCAACCTAGTGTAATATAGTTCATGTTTTCTTGTTTAATTACTTTTTTAAATGTTAAAAGTACACTGGCAGACGATTCAGAAACTGACTTGTGTTCTGAAAAAAATTCATGTCTAATAAGCCATACTTCACTCTGAAGTCTACTTGTCCATTATTAACAACAGCTAGTTTTGTAATAAAGTGGGGGCATCTGCTAGAATCAAAGATTGTTGAAGTATCAAGTCTGTGAATCCTTAAAATAACAAGTACAAAGAAAAAGGATTTGTTGTGAATTATATTACTCAGGTTGGAATTTTATAATGGTTTTGACTATTGTTAAGATTTCACTGGGAGTGGGAGATATAGCAATGGATTATTTGAAATCTTTGACCTCCCCATTTTATAAAAATGTTAAAGGTCTAGCAAGCCAGGTTTGACTAATACCTGACTTGTCCAATATTGCCACCTATGGGAATCATAACAATGTGTTTCTCCCTGTCTGTCTTTATCTGCATGTGTCTCTGTTTTTCTCTATCTGCATGACTTTCCGTCCATCTCCTTCTCTCTCCCCATTTGTCTCTCTCTATGTACACATTTGTATGTCTTCATATCAGTGGTACTGATGCACTGATCCAGTGCATCTCTTTCTATACGTACAAAAATTTGTGCAAACCGTGTCACTCAAACAGCAGAGTGGTGCAGTGGGAGTGTGCTGGGCCCAAAACCCAGAGGTCGATGGATCGTAACCATCATCTGCTATTTACTTTAACAAAGTGCACTTATTTATGGTCAGTGCATGGTGGCACAGAGATTAGCACTGCTGCCTCTCTGTGCCAGGGTCTCTGATTTGATTCCAGCATTGGCTGACTGTCTGTGTGAAGCTTGCACATTCTCCCCATGTCTGCGTGGGTTTCCTCCCACAATCCAAAGATGTGCATGTTAGGTGGATTGGCCATGATGAATTGCCCCAAAGTATCCAAGGGATGTGCAGGTTAGGTGGATTAGCCATGGTAAATGTGGGGTTATGGGGATAGGGTGGGGGGGGGGGGAGGGGGGGTGCTGCTGGGTCTAGGAGGGTCAGTGTGGACTCAATGGGCCAAATGGCCTTCTTTTTCTGTAAGGATTCTACTTCTATGATAAAGGTTCAAAATATTTTATCCATTGTTATTTGGAATGTTGGGTTCTAAAGTGGACACAGCCATTTTGGGCCGTAATAAAAGTAAAGTTCTTTGGATGCTGGAAATAAGAACTGTGCAGGAGAAACTCAGCAGGTCTGACAAGCTGTGTTAATATAGAAACAGAATTAATGATTCAAATTCAATTTCATACTGGACTTGAAATATTAACTCTGTTTCTCTTTCAACAGTTGTTGCCAAACCTGTTGAATTTCTGCTTTTTATGTTTTTAAAAATTTCATGTATAGCTTTAAGTTTGTTTTGTATTTCTATATTGTTGTGGCTTATGAAAGGAAGAAGCTCGTGTCATTTTTGAGTTCTGAGAGTGTTGGGTGGCTGGCTGGTTTACGGTGTAAAGTGATTCCCACAGTGAGGGTTCAATTCCTATGTTGGCTGAGGTTACCATGAAAACTGCCTTCTCAACCTCTCTCCTCGCCTGAGGTGTGGTCACACACGGGTTAAATCACCACCAACCGGTTCTCTCTAATGAGAGAACAGCTTTATTTTTAAGTTGGACTATGGTGTCTTTATCTTTTTATTGGGGTGTATGTAAATGTATTTAAAGACATTTAGAGAACTCCACCAAATTCCACATTAGTTTAAAGCCTCCCGAATAGCACTAACAACTCTCCCTGTAGGATACTGGTCCTCCCCCATTCAGGTGCAACCCGTCCCTCTTGTATGGGTCACTTCTGTACAAGAGAACAGGCCTTTTGGAAAAAAAACCTTGTGGTGAATACTTCAGCGATTCAGGAGAAAAAAAAACAGGTTAGAAGAGAGGGGAAAAAAGGACTGTCACCTAACAGCCAGATTTTCAATGATACAGGGGGACAGAAGGTTTTCCTTTGGAAAGAGAGAACTATTCAGAAAGTCAGTGAGTGTGCAGGTTTCTATTCACAGAGAATATACAGAAGCAAAGGTGCTGTTTATTTTGCAGCCTCCAAAGGAGATTAGGTGGAAAATGAGTGTCTTAATGTCAGTGATAGAAAGCTCCATGGACAGAAGACTGTGGAAGGAGAGCTTAAGGAATCCATGTTAAGAAATAAGTGAGCTGTGTTAGCATACTACTTACTGGTGTCATGAAAAGACAATAGCTGAAGAAGCTAGCATTGAATGAGTTCAGACATTTGCTATAAAGAAAACAATTACGGCTGTGCCAACTGAAAAGGGAAGCTTACAATAGGAGATCTGGATGAATTTGAATTATTTGGACATTCTCTGGATTGAGAAGGGGTTTCCCATGTGATTTCTTGGAAAGTAAAATCAACAGTTTAACACAGAGAAACACAGAAAATAGGTGCAGGAGTAGGCCATTCAGCCCTTTTGAGCCTGCACCACCATTCAATATGATCATGGCTGATCATGCAAATTTCAGTATTCCCACCTTCTCTCCATATGCCTTGATCCCTTTAGTATGTGCTATGTCATGGTCCGAGTGGGAATAGTGTGCTGGAAATTGAGCCTTATACTACATGTTATCACCAGTATGAAATATGATCAATTTAAGCTCCAGGATAGGTAATCTCCGTCAGTTTGACTTAGGTCTTAGATTGAATTCAAAATTGTTTTCCTTTTTGCAAAGTCTATGAATGTTATTCCATTTCCAATTAAAAAGAAAGAGGTGGATCCATCTTGCTACAAGCTTTCTGGAGATGTATCCCAAATGTTTTGCTTCCTCTCAGTGGTGTGACAAAATTGCCACTTGCAACCAATCCAAACCCTGTCGCTGAACAGTTTTGTTTATAAAAACTCCTGGTGCCAGTCAGACGTATCAAAATTCAGCTTCTTTAAATCAAACATGTCTGTGTAGCCAATAAGTGATTATGTTGTTCAACTTTCCTTTGAGTTATATGTTTAAAAAAAACTGTTCATTCTCTGCACCAAAGCAGCCCAAATTTCAATTTTTCCAGGTTGGTTCCAAAAGCTACTTTTTACCATAACTTGTGACTTTGAAGAAACAGCTAAGCAAAGCTTTCAAGCAGATAAGAGATGGGAGGGGAGGGGAGAAGGTTACTGCCTTCATTAGTAAAAAGAAACCGTTTTTTGAGAGAATTAGGGATCTGTACGCTAACAGTTAACAACCAACCCTCTCTGGTCTTCAGGTTCTGCTCTGCAGACTCCAGAATCAATGTAAAGAAGACACCACTGAAACTGTCCGACTCTCTCCTGAAATCCTATTTTCAGTAGAAGTTTCTGGGAACCTGATGGGAATTTCCAAATACCAGTATTTCTGTATACCTAGTAAAACCTGAACTAGTGGTCCCTGACCATTTTCTTGCAACTCAAGTCAAGTTGTCTGGAAATAGAATTCACACACAAATATATCAGCCATGATCTTATAAAATGAGTGGGCAAGCTGGAGGGTCTGAGCAACCTACTTCTGTCACTAATTTGTAAGTTTTTATGTTTGTAGAACTGTGCATCTACCATCAACTTACAGCTATCAATAATTCAGCTTCATTGACATGAAATTCAGTGGATGTGAAAAATCATTATATTTTATACTTTTGCTTCCAGGTTGTACCCCCCAGGCATAGTTTATCCCCTTCTGTTTTTTTTTGAACCATCATCTTTACAGAGACTTGCCTTTTGTGATGTGTGTGTCTTTATATGGCATTGAGGGTATATGGCTTTAATTTGGGTTGTAACTTAGATGTTAATCCATATTTCCCATTTGCTTTAAGAATATGGTTTGTTCATAATGAACAAATTATTTGAGATTATTAAAGAACTCTATGGATGTTTCTTTCATTTTGATAGTCATACTAAAGTGAAACAATTGGATGTTTTGTTAATCAATTCAATACATTTACACTAATATAAATAATGGAATAGTGGGACTTATGTATACATGCATTCATCCCATGGTGGGTGTTGAGAGTATCAGACTTGGATCTTTATTTCTGGTGTTTGTAGTAAGTCCCTTTTCAATTAGTTCCTGTATAGTGTAAAACAGTGTTTCTTTCTCTTTTGTGTTTGATAAACTTTGACACAGGCTGGACCAAATAGCTTCACCCTGTGCCGTATTAAATTCTGTGAACAACAAACAATGCTCATTTAGGCAGCCAGTGCCGACAGGATGGGCTGAAGGGTCTCTTTCCGAGCTCTACGTGAAGTTTATGAGGTCTCTCGCCTCATAAAAGGGAAATCACGTGATTAATTTATTGAAGGTTTTCCAGAATGTCTCAAAGAACAGTGGATAGAGGAGAACCAGATGTATTTGGACTTGCAGAAGGTATTCAACAAAGTACCTCACAAAAGGTCAAGTTATAAAATAAGAGCCAATGGTGTTGACATAGTATATTTGTGTGGATAAAAAAACTGGCGAATGGATTGGACACAGAGAGCGAGGATAAGAGGGTTCTTTTTAAGGTTGGCAACCTGTAACCAGTGGGGTTTCACGGGCATCAAAGCTGGGACTGCAACTGTTTACTATATATTGGACAAAAAGGTGACAACTGAAATATAATGTGCAAAAATGTGATGTCGTTCTTTCTGAACTGGGAGAATAAAAGAACAGTATTATTTAAATGGAGAGAAACTGCAGAAAGTTGCAGCACAGAGGACTTGGGGATACTTGTGCACAAAACACAAAGCCAGTACACAAGCATTGCAGATAAAAGGCTGATGGAATATTGGCCTTTATTTCAAGGAGGTTGGAGTATAAGAGTAGAGCAGTCTTACTGCAACTGTCCAAGGTGCTGGTGAGACCACAGCTAGAGCACTGCGAGCACTTTTGGCCCCTTATTTAAGGAAGGATGTCATTTCATTAGAGGCAGTTAAGTAAAGGTTTACTGGGCTGATCCCTGGCATGGAGGAATTGTCTTGGCAATTGAATTGGCAAAGGCCAAACTGTTGGGACTCCACTATTTAACCTATAGCATTGGAGGCTGTGGGATGACCTTATAGAGGTTTATAAAATCATGAAGGATGTGGATAGAGTGAATAGCCAAAGTCGTCTTCTGTGGTAGGGGAGTCCAAAACTAGACGGCATAGGTTTAATGTCAGAGGGGAAAGATTTACAAGGGTAACTTTTTCACACAGAGGGTGGTGTGTGCATGGAATGAGCTGCCAAAGGAAATAGTGAAGGCTGGTACAATTGCAACATTTAAAAGGTACCTGGATGGGAATGAATAGGAAGGATTTAGAGGTATACGGGCCAAATGCTGGCAAATGGGATCAGCTTAATTTAGGATATCTGATCCGCATAGACCAGTTGGACCAAAGAGTCTATTTCCGTGCTGTACGTCTCTATGATGAATGCTACTCATTGGAGTTTAAAAGAATGAGAGGTGATCTCACTGAAATGTGTAGGATTCTTAAGGAGCCTGGCAGGGTCAATGCTGAGAGGATGTTTCCCCTCATGGGACAGTCTAGGAGCAGAAGGGCACAATCTCAGTGTAAAGGGGCACCAATTGAAGACTGAGAATGAGGAAGTTATTTCTTTTCTCTGAGGGTTGTGAGTGTTTGAAACTCCGTGGCATAAGGGAGCTGTGGGGACAGAGTCCTTGTGTACATTTAAGGCTGAGATAGATAGATTCTGGATCAGTCGGGGAAATAGAGGGGTGCCGGGAAAAAAAGGGCAGGAAAATGAATGTGAATTTAACCATGATCCTACTGAATGGCAGAACAGGCTCGAGGGCCCGAATGGCCTCCTACGGAAATGGAAAAGGCAGGAACTAGATTGAATTGTAGGCACTGAATTAAAATGCTCAGACGCCCAACGGATGTGCGATTTTCCTCCCACAGGGATACCCCCCGCCCCGGATCCAGGGCCGGCCGAGGCCGCTCCGGGTGGGGGATCGCCGCCAAGGCCAGAGCCAGGGAAAGCGGCGCTGAGCCGGCGGCCCGTGAGGCGTTACTATCAGGAGCGCTGGCGGACTGAGTACCTGATGGATTACGATGGCGTGCGACACGGCCTGGTGTGCATGGTGTGCGGCAGCGGTCTGGCCACCCTCAAGCTGAGCACCATCAAGCGGCACATTCTCCAAAGACACCAAGCCTCACTCGGACTCACTGCGCGACAGCGGCGCGTCGTCATGGCGACCTGGATGGATCGGCGCCTGCACCAATCACAGCCCGCTGTGTCAGGGGCGGGACACCACTGGCGCCGCCCCCTCCGCTGTGATCAGTTAGCGATCGTGGAGCCAGTTCCCGCCGTTTCTCACCAATCGGGCCTCGAGTTGCAGGGGGAAAGGTTGCCCGTCATTTCCCACGGCGGCCAATCACCGCGAGGGCGAGGGGCGTGCACTCTGATCTTCGACCAATCAGCTCCAGAGAGACGGGCCCCCGTGACGGACGGTGGCGTTGACCAATCGGGCGTCGATCTAGCCAGGCAGGTGCAAGGAAATGTGACACGGCATACCCGTGAGGTTGCAGCGGAATGGCACAAGCATCACCAATCAGAGAGCAGCGTCCGGCAGTCAGGGGCGGAGCCTGAGACATATACAGGTACCGAGCCCCACCCCCGCCCTATTGTCATGAGGCCAACTACGTCTCCCCTCCCCCCACCACATGGTCCCGAGGCCCACCTCCCCCTCCCTCCCCCCCCACCACAGAATCCTGAGGCCAACACCCTCTCCCCTCCCCCCCACCATATGGTCCTGAGGCCAACTCCCTCACCCAACCACAGGGTCCCGAGACCAAAACCCTCCTTGATCACATGGTCGTGAGGCTAACCTACTCCCCCTCACATGATCCTGAGGACAACTCCCTCCCCCCACCACCTGGTCTAGAGGCCCGTGGACAATGCATGTGTGGGTGGTGAAAGCATGGGTGGGAGTTGAGGGGAGAGGGGTCTAATGTGTGAGCGGGGAGGGATGAGTGTATCGCTATCTGCTGGTGAATTGGTTACGTTTTCCCCTGTTCCTGAAGGGACCACCGCCCGTTTGGATCCTCTTCAAGTCGGCTGTGCGGTCGAGGTGATGGGTTTTCCTGTGTCACTGGATCAGCCACAACTGCCCGCTGATAATGACCGGGTGGTGGAACAGCAGATGCCACAGCACAGTGCCCTGAACACGTTGCCTGGTAAAGGTACCCGTCGTTACTACCAGGAACGCTGGCGGTTCGAACACCTGATGGACTATGACTGGTGGCGGCACGGCCTAGTCTGCATGGTATGTGGCAAATCCCTGGCTACTCTCACCCTCAGCACCATCAAACGGCACATCCTCCAGAACCACCCGCATTCACTGCACTTCAACCAGGCCGAGAGGGAGAACATCCTGGAAGCCTGGAACGAGAGGGCCTTGCAGCGTGACTGCACAGCAGTGCAACTGGTGATGCCAGGAATGGGTCCTAACTGGTCAGCTGGCAAGAGGCCACGCTGTCACTACCAGGAGCACTGGCGATACGAGTACCTGATGGACTATGACCACTTGTGGCACACACTCGTTTGCATGGTGTGTGGCAAATTGCTGGCTACTGTCACCCTTAGTACCATCAAACAGCACATCCTCCAGAACCACCCACACTCGCTCAGCTTCAATCAGGGCGAGAGGGAGAACGTTCTGGAAGCCTGGAACAAAACCATATCGCAGCCGGAGAGTGCAATGATCGAGTCACAGGAAGAGGAATCGTCTTCTCTTAGGATACAGGCAGCAATCACAGGTACAGTCATCACTATTGGATCTGTTAACCATCACAAGACTTCACACACCTCCAATCTGTAGTTCTCAGGCAGCGTTATTCACGAAAACTGACTATGTAAACAATGTCATGCTGTCATTACAGCTATCCACACTTGTGGCTCTGTAGAGCTGTAGTCATAGAAAGTCATAGAAATGTACAGCATGAAAGCAAACCCTTCAGTCCAACTCATCTATGCCGTCCAGATATCCTAAATAAATCTAGTCCCATTTGCCAGCATTTGGCCCATATCCCTCTAAACCCTTCCTATCCATATACCCATTCAGAACATAGAACAGTACAGCACAGTACAGGCCCTTCAGCCCACGATGTTGTGCCAAACTTTTACCCTAAACCTAAGGTCTATCTAACCTCCACCCCTACCTTATACTATCATCCATATGCCTATCTAATAACCGCTTAAATGCCCCGAATGAGGCCAACTCCACTACCCTCTCCGGCAATGCACTCCACGCCCCGACCACTCTCTGAGTAAAGAACCTACCTCTGACATCTCCCCTATATCTACCACCAATCACTTTAAAATTATGCCCCCTCGTAATAGCTACCTCCACCCTAGGAAAAAGTCTCTGGCTGTCTACTCTATCTATGCCCCTGATCATTTTGTACACCTCCAATAAGTTATCTCTCATCCTTCGTCGTTCTAAAGAGAAAAGCCCTAGCTCTCTCAAGCTTTCCTCGTAAGAACCTTCCCTCCATTCCAGGCAACATTCCGGTAAATCTGCTCTGCACCTTTTCCAACACTTCCACATCTTTCCTGTAATGAGGCAACCAGAACTGGACACAATACTCCAGATGTGGCCGACCACGCTTTTGTATAGCTGGAGCATAACTTCACGGCTCTTGAACTCAATCCCTCTATTAATGAAAGCTAACACACCATACGCCTTCTTAACAACTCTATCCACCTGGGTGGCAGCTTTCAGGGAACTGTGGACATGAACCCCAAGATCCCTCTGCTCCTCCACACTGCCAAGAATCTTTCCGTTAACCCTGTATTCTGCTTTCAAGTTTTTCCTTCCAAAATGAATCACCTCACACTTTTCAGGGTTAAACTCCATCTGCCACTTCGCAGCCCAGCTCTGCATCCTGTCAATGTCCCTTTGTAACCTAGAACAGCCCTCCGCACTGTCCACAACGCGACCCACCTTCGTATCGTCCGCGAACTTACTAATCTACTCTTCCACTCCTTCATCCAAATCATTTACAAAAATCATAAATAGAAGAGGACCCAGAACAGATCCTTGTGGTACACCACTTCTAACTGAGCACCATGTTGAATATTTTCCGTCCACTACCACCCTTTGTCTTCTAAGGGTCAGCCAATTCTGAATCCAATCTGCCACATTTCGCCCTATCCCATGCCTCCTTACCTTCTGCATGAGCCTACCATGGGGAACCTTATCAAACGCCTGTTATCAAACATTCAGATGCCTTTTAAATGTTGTAATTGTAGCAGCCTCCATCACTTCCTCTGGTAGCTCATTCCATACATGCACCATCCTCTGTGTGAAGAGGTTGCCCCTCAGGTCCCTTTTAAATCTTTCCCCTTTCACATTAAACCTATGCCCTCTATTTTGGACACCCCATCCCAGGGAAAAGACCTTGTCATATTTACCCTATCTATGCCTGTCATGATTTTGTAAACCTCTATGAGGTTGCAACCCTCTCTCCCCGGCAAGCCTCCAATGCTCCAGGCAAAGTAGCCCCAGCCTATTCAGCTTCTCCCTGTAGCTCAAACCCTCCAACCCTGGCAACATCCTTGTAAGTCTTTTCTGAACCCTTTCAAGTTTCACAACATCCTTTCTATAGCAGGAAGACCAGAATTGCACTTAGTGTTCCAAAAGTGGCCTAACCAATGTCCTGCAGAGCCGCACCATGACCTCCCAACTCCTATCCTCAATGCACTGACCAATTAAGGCAAGCATACCAAATACCTTCTTCACTATCCTATCTACATGTGACTCCACTTTCAAGAACAAAGAACAATACAGCACAGAAACAGGCCCTTCAACCCTCCAACCCTCCAAGCCTGTGCTGACACATTTTGCCCTTCCATATTAAAACTGTCTTCACTTACAGGATCAGTATCCCTCTATTCCCTTCCTATTCATGTATTCATCCAGGTGCTTCTTGAACACTGCTATTGTGTCTACTTTCACTACCTCCTCCGGCAGTACATTCCAGGCACTCACCACCCTTTGTGTGAAAAACACGCTCGCACATCTCTTATAATATTTCCCTTATCCTGCACCTTGAACCTGTGTACCCTAGTAATTAACCCCTCCACTCTGGGAAAAAGCATCATATTTTCCACTCAATCCATGCCATTCACGATCTTATAAACTTCTAATAGATCATCCCTCAACCTCCTGCCTTCCAGTGAAAACAAACTCCGTCTATCCAACCTTTCTTCATAGCTAAAATTCCCCTTACCAGGTAACATCGCAGTAAACCTTTTCTGTATCTTCTCCAAAGCATCCACATCCTTCTGGTTGTGTGGGTGACCAGAACTGGATGCAATATTCCAGGTGTGGCCCACAAAAGTTGTATAAAGCAGCAGCATAACATGTCTATCCTTATACTTAATGCCCGTTCCAATGAAGGCAAGCATACCATAAGCCTTTTTTACTACCTCATCTACCTGCGATGCCACCTTCAGTGAGCTGTGGACCTGCACACCCAGATCCCTCTGCATATCAATACTCCTAAGGGTTCTACTGTTCACTATAACTTCCACCTGTACTTGACCTTCCAAAATGCTTCACCTCACATTCGTCCAGATTAAACTCCATCTGCCATTTTTCTGCCCATGTCTATAACTGATCTATATCCTGCTGTATCCTCTGACAATCCTCCTCACTGTCTGCAACTCCACCAATCTTTGTATTGTCTACAAACTTATTAGACCAGCTACATTTTCCTCCAAATCATTTACGTAGATCACGAACAGCAGAGGTCCCAGCACCGACCTCTGTGGAACACCACTAGTCAGAACCCTCCATTCTGAAGATCATACCTTCCATCGCTACTTTCTGTCCCTTATGACTAAGCCAGGAACTATGAACCTGCACTCCAAGGGCTCTTTATTCAGCAACAGTCCCCAGGACCTTACCATTAAGTGTATAAGTTCTGCCCTGATTTGCCTTTCCAAAATGCAGCACCTCACATTTATCTAAATTCACACAGCTTCCATAAGACAATATGAACTATGAACAGGAGCGGCTGTTCGACTTCTCAAGCCTTCTCTGCCATTTAGTAGGATCATGGCTGATCCAACATTTCTCATCCTGAGCAGCGCAGCACAAGAACAGGCCCTTGGGCCCAATAAACCTACTGTAATGACTCATACAACCAATGGCAGTCCACTTTCCTGCCCTTTCCCTGTAACCCGCAATTCCCCTACTGGTTAAGGTCCCAGTAGGTAAATTATACCAAGAAGGCGTTAGGGTTGAGAATCAATGCAGTGAGCTCAATTGGATGCTGAGTCTCAAAGGAGAGCTGTATTAGAGGGAAAGGAATACGGTCAAGACAGCACCCAGAGGCTGAATGCCCTCCTGTGCATTAACGTTTTGTGTTTGGGAACCCAAGTACATCTGGAGCAGTATCAGAGCCATGAGTGAATGTTGGTGGGTGTGGTGTGATGACACATTGTACAGGGCAATCATGGGGAAATCCTAGTTTACTCATTATTCTGTGTTCTTAGAACCTGATCCATTACTGGTTCCACTTCTGAACCTGATTTCAAATCTCTTCATGACCTTCACACACGTCCCCCAGCTGTCATGTCTAGTCACAATACCCTCCCTATCTCTCTAACCTCCTCCAGTCACTACAACCCTCCTTATCTCTCTAATGTCATCCAGCACCTACAACTCTTCATGTCTCTCTAACATCCTCCAGCTGCTACATTCCTCCCTATCTCTCTAACCTCTGGCAGCACCTACCACTCTTCCTGTATCTGTAATCTCCTCCAATTCTGGCCTTTTGATCTTCCCCCAATTCCCATTGCTCCACCATCAGCAGCCATACCTTTGGCCGCCTGGGGCCCTAAGCTCTGGAATCCCCTCCATAAACTGCTGTCTTCATCCTCTGAAATGCTCCTTAAGACAGGTTCCTCTGACCTCACATTTGGTTGCATGTCCCTGTTTTTTTCGTACATAGCTAGCCTTCAAATGGGCAGTTTGAATGACACTCCTGTGAAGTATTCTGGGATGTTTTACTGTGCTTTAGGTGCTGTTAAAATGCATTTTTTTACTGTCCTGTATAATGGTCTGTTTTTGCATTGTAGAGGAAAATCCAGTCGTGGAGTTTGCAAAGGACGTGGCCCCAGGTTGGGATGGAGAGAGGGTTGGGGATAGGAGCCCTGTGGAGATTGAAGTGTGTGTGGAGGAGCCAGAACTGGGCTTGCCAACACGGACAGTCAGGGGTCGGGGTCGGGGCCGAGGCCTAGGCCGAGGCCGGGGCCGGGGAAGGGACCATTGGAGGAACTATCAGGACCGCTGGCGTCTCGAGTACCTGATGGACTATGACCAGTGGCGACATGGTTTGGTCTGCATGGTGTGTGGCAGTGCCCTGGCCACCCTCAAGCTCAGTACCATCAAGAGGCACATCCTGCAGAAACACCAGGACACCATGGATTACACACTGGCCGAGAAGGTGATGGTTGTGGATGAGTGGAACAAGAAAATCACCACTGTTGCCAAGATGGACTTCTGGCAGCTGTCGACCAGCAGGAACGGGAGTCTTCCCAGACAGCCAGGAGGAATGATCAGTGCGCAGCGTTAATGTTTGACCCACCACACACATATCTCCCCATGGTCTGTGCCAATATGGCACTGGGGGAGGAGGCAGTTAACATTGGCCATGCTGTTTGAGATTCTGCTGACAGCAACACTCCTCCCAAAGGCTGCTCCCAATTAGATGCTCACAGCCGCAACTGGCAGAAGTGGGGCAGGAGGGGTGGTGGCAGGGATTCCCTCCAGGGCTACCTCATTTTGGGCTGATTCTGATGCCAGGGGTGGCTCAAGGTAGCCTCTATGCTCCAGGAAGAAGGTAATTGGCCACCCCTGCCTGGCTGCTGGGGGTAGACTGAGGCAGGGCGTTGGGGTGGGGGGTGGAAGCTGGGTCTTTCTGGACTACGATGCTCCCTTCCCTCAACTGAAGGCTGAGATTCAGAAGGTGTGAGAAACCAGTTTCTCAGGCAGTGACTGGGGCTTGGGCAGGATGGTTAAAAAAAAAACAAGGAGTAAATACAAATGTCACCTCATGGTGTTGCCCTTAGAATGAAGAGTAAAGCAAGTCCGTGTGCAACTACTTTTGAGTCCCTGCTGTGGATGATGTTACTCAGAGCCACATTTGCAGTGGAGGCAGCGTGGAGCTGATTCAAAGAACAATACAGCACAGGAACAGGCCCTTTGGCCTACCAAGACTGTACCAACACACAATGCTTTTCTAAACTAACTTTTGCCTCTATGCTGTCTGTAACCCTCTATTCCCTGCTTATGCATACATCTGTTAAGATATCACTTGCTGTTGTATCTGCCTCCACCACCTCCTCTGGCAGCACTTTCCAGGTAGTTACCACCCAAGTGTAGAAAAAAAAACTTGCCACTCCCATCCGCCTTAAACTTAACCCTTTTTACCTTAAACCTATCTTCCCTAGTAATTGACATTTCTACCTTGGGAAAAAGACTCCTGACTATCCATGCCTCTCATAATTTTGTTATTTTTTGTTTTTAAGACACCTTAGAATGGGATAGGAAAGGGTTAAACACCAGCAGTCACATCTGAACCCAA
>NC_063374.1:11288503-11303237 GCF_021869965.1 Rhincodon typus
CCCCCTCCCCCTCCCCCTCCCCCTCTCTCTATCTCCATCTCTGTCCCTCTTCTACCCATCCCACCTCTTGGTTTCTCCACCCGCTCCTCGCGTGCTCTCGTGCTGTCTCCTATCCATGGTCTTGCCTCCTCCCTGTCCTCTAGTCAACCTAATCTGGCGCAATCACTGTGTCCTTCTGTCAGTCTCTAACTGATTGACAGCCTGTTCCCTGACCGTCCAGTGAAAGATAATTACCTTTTCAAACACATTGATCATCATGTGGAAGGTTATAAAGATACAAAGCTGAATGCTAGATGTTGGCTCTTGCTGGATGATGTTTTTTGACGGTCAGCTTTATCATTTATTCCTTTTGAGTCCAGACTATCATTAAAGCTAATTATAAACCCCTGTTTGCATGGGGGTGGCCCTGAGTCCATCTGGTGCACCTTTGTGATGAGCTGACACACACAAACTAAAGGACAGAGCCTGCATGGTTCAGCATCTGAACATGAAGAATATTACCCATGGGGTATCCAGACCTGTCTTAATAACTTGGGTATGTGATGATGACTAAGGTGGTTCACTCCAGATGGCAAGTTCAATAGTGTGGCGCTGACCCTCCGGCAGTGTGAGCTGGTGTTGATTGCTGGGGAGGGTGGGAGTGCTGTTTTGTACACTGAGCCAGGAAAGTTCCTGAAGAGGCCCCGTGAAGTTACCTCCTGAAAGGCAGGCTCCTTGTATTAGGAACACAGCTGTGTTTGGGATAGAGGGGAGATTAGTGAGGTTGTTGGATTGCTCATTGAGCTGTGCCAATGGTCTCAGAGGTTGAGAACTCAACGTGTTATGGGTTGGGGCAAATCACAGCTGTAAAGGTCCTTTATATAATGTCTGTGCTGTGGTAGGCCGGGTGAGCAATGTTAGGCTTGTTCTGACCCTGGGAAAGCAAGAAGAAGGGCAGATGGAGAACTGACTAGGACATTAAAGGGTTAAGCTAAGCAGCTCACACAGCCAGTGCCTGTTTGTTCTTAGTTAACATTCTGAAGCATGGTGCTTGGGCACTGGCTCCGCTCCAACCATAATACACTGTGTACTGGGGCTTTGTTCCCCTGTGGGAAGGCCTGGCCTGGGCAAAACAATGAATCCTTTGATTTCTCCTCCCAGTTACCCGCAGAGTAAATTGGAGTTCAGAGGGAAATGATTAAAGGCAGGACCTTAGGGTAGGGTAAGGGAAAGGTTTCCCCCTGACCCCCAGGCACTCACTTCTCTTTCTTCTTGAGGTATGCAATAACAGGTGTGGCTTGCCTGAGAGAAAATGTGTACGGGCATAACTCCCTGCTTTAAGGCTAGGTGACCAGAGCTGTGCGAGGGTGCTCCATGCTTGTCAGCACTTCTCTCCAACAGTGGGCTTGGTGCGATCCTGGGTGAGTGGGTGCAGTGCAGTGCTGTGCCTGAAGCAGCTCAGTGCCATACTCAGCCTTTTCCCTAGGGAAGTGCCATGCTGTCCCCATTGGTTCACACTGGAAAAGAGACCCTGTCTCTAACAGTCTTGGGGTAGTGGAGGGAGGTGAAACTGGGAACTGACCGACTTGTGGTACAGGACCTTAACTGGGGCCCAGAATGGGCTTTTCACAGAGTTCAGAAGGGTTTTGGAGAGCTGTCTGTTGCAGGGGTGTGCAAGTGTTGTTCCCTCAGCTGGGTCTGAATATTCGAATAAGCCCAGGCTCAGATTGTCCAATCGCTCAACACAAGCAGCCCAACTAATGAACATCACCAGTCTGAGCCTGCACCTCCGCACTTCTTCAGTTGAGTCTTTCACCAGTTCAGCTGATGTATTTTTTAAAGACTCGCAGCCTGGAGGCAGAAGTAGCTTTTATTTCTGTGCTTTGAAGCTGCAAGTTCCCTCTGTGCTGTCGCCTGGGAGTTTAGTGGGAGATATCTATTCATTTTCTCTCTGGTGAGAACTTGTAATCGATTATATGAAGGATGTTCGATGGGGATTGATGTGATGTGTTTTAAATGAGCAGAAAGGAAGTCGCATTACCTTGTGTATGTGCTCAATACAGGTCCTGCTTCTCTCGGAAAGGCCCAGACCATCCATTTCCTTCACTCGGCCTTTCATTTTGGAATAAGAGATTGTTGCGTGAGCTCCGAGAGATGGAATGGTTGTGGACAGAGCCTACCCAGGCGGAGTTATCTCTGTCCTGGTAGGCATTGTGTGAGAACATGGATTCTTCAGACCTCTTTTCTGTGCGGGCCCCTTCCCCCACCCTCCACCAGGGACTGACCCACAGGTATAACTGGACCCAAGACCCGTCTGCACCTTTCGAGACTAGACAGTGTGAAAGATGGCAGTCTATTTGATCACATGCTGGTGAGGGCTTCATAATGAGTTCACAATTCCCTGTATGAACCCCATTGCTCAGAACATCCCAGAGGGCCTTGACTACCAGTGAAATGTTGTGGAAATATAGTCACTGTTAGAATGTAGAGCAAGTATAAGTAGTGACTGTGGGATTTTTTTTATTCATTCGTGGATGTGAGTGTCGCTGACAAGAATTTATTGCGGATCCCTAATTGCCCTGGGGAATGAAGCAGCCTCTTGAGCCATTACAATTGTTGGGGTGTGGGGACAGCAGAGGTGGTAGATGGAGCGTCCTTAAAGAGGAGAAATTATCAGGGCTGTGGGGTGTTGAGGAGCTGGGGCGGGGGGGTGTGAGGCCAACTGGGCAGATCTTGCAAAGAGCTGGCAGCGGCTGAGAAAGGAGGAGAGATTGGGGCCACATTACTCAGATTCCCTGTAAGCTCTGTCTTGGATTGGGCTGTGTACCAGATGGAGAGTCCTGTGTTATGGCCTGTAGCTTCATGATATGCGCGTTCTACAGTTACCCACAAGACTCCTTTCCATTGAGAAAAAGAAAGGCAAAGTGAATCCTTGATGGGTGATTTTTAATCAGTTAAAGTGAAGAAAGTAAATATTAAAAAAGGCTGTTACATTTCGTGATGAAGGAGATGTATGACTTCTTGTAAATTAATCAGAAGTTTGGTCTGGTTGCTTTGGGAACGCTCACCACCACCATCTGTCTGGCTTGTGGGGTTGTTTCGCTGATATTTACAGCGGTTCTTAGCAGCATGGCCAGGTCTTCTGTTGTTTTATTGACTGGAGTAAGCTGTCATGTTTACTCCCTGCCACTTGCCAGCTATGCCGAAGAGGCAAGACTAAGAGTATGGGCGGCTGATCTTCCTTACCCAGGCTTCCTCCATAGATAATGAGTACTTGGAGGAAAGTGGCTTCTTTGAGTCTTCTGTTATATCCCACCCTGAACCTCAGGTTACACGGCACCACGCCCCATCCTGCACTGCTGTGCACCCCAGCCTGCACCCTGCACCTCACCCCACACCGGCTATCCAGCGCTGCACTGCACCCCACCCTGCAGTGCTGTGCACCCCACCACAACCCTGCACTTCAGTCCAGCCCTGCATCTCATCCCACACTGTTCTGCAATCCAGCCCAGACTCAACCCCACCCCACTATGTATGGCACCCCAACATTGCATTGGTCTGCACCCCATCTCTCACTCCACCCCGTACCTCAGCCTGCACCCCACCCTTGCGCCGCACACCACCCCTACACTGCTCTGCATCTTACCCCACACTGTACCTCAGTCCGCACCCCACCCTGCACTTCGCCATGTGCCCTCACCCTGTACCCTGGATCTTGCCCCACACGGCCCACCTCTATGTAATGTGATGAGTGAGACAGGGCCAGGTCTGATGCCACCTCCATCACCTTCCTGCTCCAGTGCCACTGCCCTGAGTCTTCACTGGAAATAGGATGGCCATTCAGCCCCTCAAGCCTGTTAGATAGGAACAAGAGGAGGCCACTTAGTTCCTTGATCCCTTTGCACTGGACAGTAGGAGACCATTCAGCCCTCCTGGAGCATATTAGACAGGAACAGGAGGAGGCCATTTAACACTTTGAACCTCTTATGCCATTTGATCAGCTAGCTAATAGTAATTCTGTACCACCACCACGTGCCCCACAATACGCCAGTCTAACTTCTCGATACCTCCAACTGTGTCCCGGCTTCTTCAACAGCCTTTCCAGTTAGAAATTAATAATGTAAAGTTCAAGGTTAGAAATTACTCCCAGGAGATAGAGTCCATTCTTTTCCTTATCTGTCACCCTGCACTCAGACGGTTCCCCAATTTTTATTAAGAAGCTTATACTTACTTTATCTTGAGCAGAGGCTCTCTGTTTATCCTGAGAACACTACTGTGCTCAGTCGCTTTGTAGCCACAGTAATATCCCTGTTTTCCCCGATGTGTTCCTGTTTTGGTTTTTCCTGTATTGTGCACACGACTGATTGCCTTGTGTTTTCTGCAGCACACAGGAGGTCACCCAGACCCTCCGCTCCAGTCAAAGTCGAGCAGCAGGTCCAGCATGCCGCGATGTCGCAACTCCATTGCCACCACCACCGAGGATACTCCGCACATTGGGAACTACCGGCTGCTCAAAACTATTGGCAAAGGCAATTTTGCCAAGGTCAAGCTGGCACGACACGTTCTCACTGGCAAGGAGGTAAGTGACAAGACATACCTCTATGTCCTGCCATTGTGCAAATCCCCCAAACCTGCGCCTCTCTCCCTTTCCCCCATTTTCTTTCACATATGGTGTCTCTTACCCCTGCACTCGCCCGCGCTCTCACCCTCTCTAAAACCCCACCCCCCCAAAAAACCCTTAGCCTTGCCGTCTCTTTATCTGTCACCCCAACCTCTCCCTCTCGCCTCGGCGGGGTGGCTCAGTGGTTAGCACTGCTGCCTGACAGCACCAGGGACCTGGGTTCGAATCCATGCTTGGGTGACTGTCTGTGCGGCGTTTGTGCATTCTCCCCGCGTCTGCATGGGTTTCTTCCGGGTGCTGAAATTATCATTCCCCACTTGTCCTGTAAGATTGAGAATTCCGGAGCTAGTGTTGCAAGAAGGATGGATCATTCCCATTATGCTCTGGCCAGTATTTATCCCTCACCAGTCTCTGATATTCCATTTCTTAGGCCTCAGAGCTCCAAGTCAAAAACCCACCCTCTTCGCAACCATTGCAAGGGGAAGGCGTTTGTTGTGGACTGGTTTTTGCTCTGCTCGCACTTCCAGCTCCTTCCTGGCTTTCTCTGGGTTGGAGTTATTACATTGGCACTTGGTCATTGAGCTGGCTGGGTCAGTGATGATTCAGAGAAGCAGCATATACCATCCAGAATGCACCAGGAGTTGCTGTTGGAAGAGGTGCCTTAGACACATGACACAACATTTTTCCCCATAATTTATAATGCTCATTCAGAACGTATGTAAACACTATTTATTCCAAGTGCTGCCAACCACTTAAGGGACATTATACACCAAAGGCAGACATATTTTTGTAGATCTCTAGTGTGCCTCCTTGACCCCCTGCTGCTGATTCCTGTGGGTTACTGTTCCTGCTGAGCTGAAAACTGCCTCCAATGACACATTGAAGAGCATTGGCTTTCTACTGAGTGCTTGCAGAGGGGACTCCATTTCTGAGCTCCGGGAGAGAGCAAGAGTTCCTGCTCGGAACACTTGTAAAGAAGGGGAAGGGAGTCAGGGAGCGAGAGAGAGGGACAATCCCAGTTCAGAGTAAGGGAGAGTTGAGGAATTCCCAAGCAGCACACTGGGAAAGAGTTGGGGGATTTATGGTTAGCACATCAGAGGAGTGGAAGAGAGAAAAAGTGGTTCCAGGTGCGATTTCGGATGAGGAAAGAGTTGTTGGCGATGAGTGTTGTAGGGCGATTCTCGATTTGAATAATGGCTGAGACAGGGAGGATTTCCCATCAGCGCATTGAGAGGAGGAGCACAGAGATGCATTTCAGAGTGGAGTCTTGGGAGAGACGGAAGTGTTTGTGATCAGGATGTGGAGCCAATTCCCAATCAAAACACTGGGAAGTTGGAGGTGAGCGTGAGGGTTTCTGAACAGCACATTGAGATGAGAGGGGATTTCAGGGGATCATCAGGATTGTGGGCTGATTTCCAATCAGAGCACCCAGAGGGGTGGGGGCTTCCAGCCCAGAGTGTCGGAGGGAGAGGGGGTGAAAATTCCTGATGAGAAGGTGGAAATTCCTAACCAGAGTATGGGACGAAGTGGGTTCCCAATCAGCGTGTTGGGAGTAAGTGGTGATTCCAAACTGAATTGTGGAAGGGCGTAGAAATCCCATTTGGAGTGTAGGAAGGAGATGGTTTCCCGAGATTCCTGGTCGGAAACTAGGGAGGAAGGAGAAGTCCCTGGTCAGAGCTTTGGGAGGGAGTGAAAGTCCTGGATCGGATTGTGGGGTGGAGGTGGTCCTGGATTGGGTCATGGGGAGGGGGCAGCTCTGTATCGAATTGTGGGGCTGGAGAGGACGTTCTGGATTGGTGTGTGTGTGTGTGTGTGTGTGTGTGTGTGTGTGAGGGGTGGAGATCGTTCTGAGTTAGATTGTTGGGGGAGGTTGTTTTCGGTCGTATTGTGGGGGTTGGGGCGGATGTTCTGTGTCGTATTGTGGGGGAGGTTTTGGGTCAGGTTGTGGGGGTCGGGGGGGAGGTTTTGGGTCGGGTTGTGGGGGTCGGGGAGGAGGTTCTGGGTCGGAGTTTTTGGCGTCGGGGTGGAGGTTCGGGGTCGGAGACGAGGTGCAGGGTCGGTTGTGGGGGTCAGGGACGAGGTCCGGGGTCGGGAAGGTGGTGCAGAGTGCGTCCCTGTTGGAGACAGTGGGGTGGAGTTGGTTTTCCCGAACTTTGCTTTGGAAGCAGGTGTGGAAATTCCTAGTAGTATTGTAGGAAGGCGAGAATCCAGATTGAAGCGAAAGAGGGTGGTTGTATTCCTGATTGGAATGTGGAATGGGGTTGATTCCAAAGCGTGTTGGGGGATTTCCCAATTGAATTGTGTGAAAGGTGGAGTCTCCAATTTGGAATTAACAGTATCTTTCTCGTTGCTGCAGGTTGCTGTTAAAATAATTGATAAAACTCAGCTGAACTCTTCCAGTCTGCAAAAGGTAAGACCCAAGTTTCATTTTCTATCAGCTGGGGACAGGAGTGAGAGGGGTTTTTCATCCTATCTTTTGGTTTGGAGTCTGGTCTCTGCTTTGACCTACAGGGAAGTGCAGTGCATGGAGTGAGGATCTGGGAAGGCAGTGACTGCTGAGTATTGCCTGTTGCTGCTGCAGCTGTCTCCAGCCCGGGTGAACAGTGAGCCCGTGTTGGCGTGAGTGATACTGCTGATGTTGGGTTGGGCAGAGACTCTGAGCTGGCTGCCTGTCAGTCTGCACCCCATCAGCTCCTTGTGCTGGTTGCTATGCAGTCAGTGGGAGCTGAACTGTCGACCTGAAATCTGTCGAGTTTTCTGTTCTGGCATCCAATGTAAATGAGCTTGTTATTGCCTTGGGAACAGAGACAGACTCAGCAGAGGTTTTTACTGAATAAAATCTTTGCCCTGCTGAGAAACTAACTGTTATTAAAGCTGTTTAAACTGGTGGACCAAGGTTGAGACTGCCCCGAGGACCTGGGCTAAGAGCGTGTGGTCAGTGATTAATTTTCAGGTTTGACTGGCTGCACTCTAACAAGCAGCCCCTCAGTCTAGTGTTGTTGCAGTCTGTTCGTACCACGTAAAACAGCCTTGTACAACCTTCAGGCATGGGCCGTATTTCAAAGCTTCTCTCACTCAAAGGGACAATGAAAAAATTTCACAACGTTCAGGTTTGGGACGCAGCAAGCGTGAATTTCAGGAGAAAAGTCCCCAGCAATTGATTTATTTTTGAAATCAATTAAAAGGCCAGTAAAAGTGCTAAGGTGCAGAGCTAATTAATAAAATTCTTTTTGTTGTTGTTGATTTTGGTTCAGAAGCAGAGCTGAAAGACCCAGGTCTGACCACTAGGGAAGGGAGATGATAGGGGCTGAGCTCACTCTACTTCTGCCTGTGCCCCTCTGCACATGCACCTCCCGCACCTTGCTCCCTGATGCCCTCTCAATCCCCAATTCCCTCTTCCTCTCCCCCTTTCTCTGCACCCCTGATACCCTCACTCCCCAAAGCCCTCCACCCTCGCTCCCCGACACCCTCTCCCTCCCTGGTTCCCCGATGGCCTCTCACCCTTGCTCCCTGATGCCCCCCACAATGCTGTCTACTTTTAGTGGTGTGTGTGAAGTGCCAGCCCACAACATCAGAAACTGATGCACCAAGTTGGCTAACCCATATTCGCTTAGCCATAATGGCGCATTCTCCATGGCAGTGCCGTTACCAATCAGAGTCCATTTGCCAGCCAGTCAGCACTGTCCTGTTGTGCAGTAGCCCAGATATGGTATCCTTGCACATTGTCCTGATGTATGTAAGATGGAAAGTTTTGTCTCATTGTCTTTTTACACCAAAACCCATGTGATGTCTTTCTGAGTGACTGTTTGTATTATAGAGTTAACAAACATTGCTCTGTACAGAGTGGGAACGCTGTCACTGGTTTACAGAGCCCCCATGTCATTCTGTCAAGGCTGAACGGTGGCAGAGCCCTGCAAGCAATGGCTCTTTGACGGTGCCTGCATCCAGATGGTGTCACTGCTGCTGGGACAGACCAAAGGAAATTGTTAAGGTTCGGTATGAACCTTTTCAATTCTAATACTGCTGAATATTTCCTGTGTTTGGTTGTGTTCAGCCTGAAAATCTCAGCCTCTTAAAACACTTGCAGCCAAATGTCAGCATGCCTTTTGCTGGAACATTACTGGCTTTTCTCAAACTCTCTGCAATCTCACCCTCTCAAAACCTTTGCCCAAGTTTCTCCCTGTCTAGCTCCAGCCCACCTTGTCTCCTTCCTGCTGTCAAGTTCCTTTGGCTATTAACTTTCCTGACTACCTGTTTATTTAGCCACCTTCTTGCTCCTTATCTTTCTGACAGCCCCTGTGATGTGACAATTTTTACGAAAGAAACAATGGCGTAGTGGGAATGTCACCTTTCACCCCCAAGCCAAGCTAACTGTCAGAGGACCAGGCTAGTGCTCTGGAGACACAGCAGCTGGTGGGACATGAGTTCCATTCATAAAATCTGGAATGAAAAGCTAGTTTCAGAGTCGTGGTACCATGCATGAAAATCATCGATTGTCACAAAAACCCACCTGGGTTTGCTGATGTTCCTGTAGGGAAGGAAATCTGCCATCCTTATCTAGTCTGGCCTATATGTGACTCCAGACCCACAGCGACATGGTTAGCTCTAAACTGCTGTCTGAAATGGCCAAGCAAGTACCTCAATTCAAGGGAAGTTTAGGATGGACCACAAATGCAGCAATAAAGAGAGTGTTTTTTGAGTTGTGGCCAAGATGGTTGAGGCTGTCCCTGAGCCAGTGATGTGTAAATGCTTTCACACTGAGCAGTTTATCAGACCTCTTCAGAGGCTGCTTTCAATCAAATCGAGATCACATGTATGAAGCCAGTTGTCTTTCATACAGCCGTCCAGCATAAGAGGCCATTTTCCCATCTTTGAAAGACTGATCCCCACTGGCCCTGTATGTGCCTTGATTTCTGGGGGGCTGATCCCTGGGCCCCTGCACGACCCACTACACTGTTCTTGAATGACAGGACTGCAGTGTACAATTTCTCCCCTGCTCTGTACAAGATGGTTATGTATGCTGGATTACATAGTTGGTGTGCTGTGAGTAGTTGTCAGTTCTGATGAACAGTCACTGGACTTAAAATGTTAGGTCTGTTTTCTCCACACAGATGCTGCTAGACCTGCTGAGTTTCTCCAAAAAATTCTGTTTCTGTATTGAGTGTGCTGGCTGCTTGCAGTTTCACCCTGTCTAATTAACTGGCTTCCGTTTCTGTTTGCCCTGATGATTCTATAGGGACTGAGATAGGGTCCTTTAACTGTTCCCTTCCTTCCACCCCCGCTGCAAGCTGACTGTCAGTGAATTGTCTCTCAGTCAGTTGAGATATTGAAATGCTGCTTGATGCTGCCATGCATTTTGAAACTCTCTTTCCTTGCTCCTCATTTCATCTTTCGGGGTTTTTCTGTTTTTTGCCTGCGTCAACAATGAAGGATTAGTTCGTGGAACCCGTCATAATCATAAGCCTGCTTGGTCTTTCATCCCTTTCCTGGTAATTTCTCTGCCTGCATTGAAGACAGGTGGAGACATGAAGGAGTTAGCTGCTGTCTGCAGCAGTTGTTAATGCTGTAAACTGTTCGGGGTTTCCAAGGCAACCCCGCAACAAAGCCCACTCATCCGCTGAGTTCGCAGCTCGGTTATAATGCTACTTTGTCAGGACCTGCTTTCATTCTTAAAGGGGATGTGTATTCATGCAGCCTCTCAGTCCCACGCATTATGGAGGCAGATAATTGTATCCTTACCATGGAGTGTTTCTGCTTCGTATCCATCCCTCAATATTCTTGGCAGGAGGTGGCCCACCAAATGGCTGTTCTGTGTAGTATTCCAGAGTTTGGTGGTGGGCTGAGATTGTTACCTTGCACTGTGTTGGCGATGGAACTGTCAGGTAGCTCACAGCCCAACTAATGACAGACTCGATTGCCAGGCACTGCCGATACAGCCTGTACAGGTCTGCTCAGAGGGAGAGTAAGAATCCTACTGGGGACATGGGGTAATGCTCCTGGATTCTGTCAAAGGACTGAGTGTGTAAGACAGCAGTTGTGGACAGAATCTGTCTTCAGTACCATTGCTCACCGTGTCAGCCTGTCTAGGGGTAGCTCACTGTCCAGGCCACTGCACAAAGTGTGGCCATTCATATAGTCATATACTTTACACAGTACTGGGACATAGGGGACAACTAATATGAGCATAGCGTTGCAGACAGTTGTGAACTCAGCCCAGTCCGTTACCATAACCAGCCTTCCTTCCATTGATTCCATCTATATGCCTGTTGCCTCATGAAAGCGGCCAACATAATCACAGACCCCTCCCGCCCTCCCACTCTCTTTTCCCCCCTTTTCTATTGGACAGAAGATATAAAAGTTTTAAAATACGTATCAACAGATTCAAGAACAGCTTCTTCCCTGCTGTCATCAGACTTATGAACAGACCTCTCGTATATTAGAGTTGATCTTTCTCTGCACCTTCTCTGTAGCTGTAACACTATACTCTGCATTCTGTTCTATGACTCTGATGTACTTATGTAAGGCATGATTTGCCAGGATAAGCACGCAAAACAATCCTTTTCACTGTGTCTCGGTACATGTGACGATAACAAATCAAAACAAGCCCCACAAATGGCAAAAATCACCAGGTTGTCTTCATTTAGATGTTGGTTAAGGGTTAGGTTTTCATCCGATGACAGTGGGGCGAACTCCTGCTGCTTGTCCTCCACATGAATCTTCTCCATCCGCCTAAGAGGGCGTTCAGGACCTTGGTTTTCTGTCCAGTATGAATGGCAACACTTATGAAGATATGGTTACCAAGCCCAGAAAATTGAACTCCAGTCTCTGGTGTGGTATTTGAATGGGCAGCTTTATGACTTGGGATTGAGTGCTGTCCATCGCTCAGTATTCAACAGGTGGGAGTGGTGCCTTTGGGTGGGCAGAGATGAAACAAAAGAATGAGCCCAAAATGGCAACCATATTTGGCAGACCCAGCACTGTCTCCCGCAGCGGGGTGGAACATGCAGTGTACAATGCTCACTAATCAAAGCAGAAGTTGCTGGAAGATCTCAGCAGGTCTGTCAGCATCTGTGAAGAAAAAAGAGTTAACGTTTCTGGTCCCGTGACCCTTCCTCAGAACAAGAATGAAATGTTAACTCTGATTTTTCTTCACAGATGCTGCCGGACCTGCTGAGATTTTCCAGCAACTTGTATTTTTGTTCCTGATTTACAGCATCTACAGGTTTTTGTTTAGTGTTCATTGCTTATTTGATCCAAGGTCTGGATAGATTCCCAAGTTGTGCGCCTCATGGAGAGGCTTGTTTGCTGGTCATTGATGCCCCAAACCATGTGTGGTTCCTAAAATCATATAACATCTCACAAAATTAGGTCATGATTTTCTAGCTAGTTTGGGATAAAGCTCTCTCCTAACAGGATATGTTTCCAAATCCTTGTTTTTATTCTTTCTCAATGCTGTAGTTTACAGTCTCAAAATACACTAGTGATTATGACATTTCTGTATCATCTAGTCATACCTCGTTTATTGTACACACCCTGCACTGAATCACTTTCTCTGTGAGACTGAGTAAAGGAGAAACTGAACTTGCCTACCTTTAGGAATGCTGTTAAAGTACGTAGGGACAAAAATGAGTGTAAAACGAAAAGGAGTAATGTGATATTACATAAGTGCTGTTGAATAATCTCGACAATCCATCTTTTATCAGTTAGTCCCAAATAAAGCCCGATTGGAAGCAAGGTGAGTTTTGTGAAATAGCATCAAAGTCACCTCTCCCTCCCAAATACTCACCACACATCCTATCTCAGGTTACTCATATTCTGGGTTCTGAAAGAATTCTATTTTATTGTGGTCAAATCAATATTAACTGCTTTCACATCTCTGTAAGAAGCCTGTTTGGTAGACTAACCAATTAGTCAATGAAAGATTCTTCCCAAAGATTAGTTATCGTACATGAAGTTGGGAAAGTATAAAATCATAGAGGTTCTCAAATATGGTCCCTGTGACGTGGGCTTCCTGCTGGGTCTGTTTGTAGGTAGAGCCTGTACGTTCAGTACTCCTCACTTGAAAGGGCTTGGGACTGTTACCCTGTCTCTCGGGATCACTTTGGGGTATTTTGATAGTATGAGCCCCGGTCTGGGAGAAAATGTGAATGAGCATACTGGCAGATGGTTGGAGCCAAGGGCATGTGTGCACTCTTTTCAGTCCTCCTGCTAACTAATGTTATACATTTATAATCTCCTTACAGTATTCGATCTCCATTTTCTCTGAACTACTATAATTGCTGTTTTCAACTTCTGTGTGTGCCAATTATTTATTTGATTTTTCATCTTGCAATATGGAATATTTTGCGCCATCTCCACAACATGGTTAATGTTAAAGAATGGATAGCACCATTGTTTCATCGTTTGTGATCACCTTTACTGAGTGAATGTGAGTTCAACCTCAAACACTTTGCAACTGAGATTAAAATCAATGAAACTCAAACAGTGGAAACAACAGTGCTTTCTGAAGATTAGCAGGAACGTTTATCCGGTCTTTAACTGTTACATGCTGGTAGCTCAGGTCTCGTCATTTCCTTGTATCTTTTTAAAAAAAGAGTATTTTAATTTGACAGAGATAGTAGAAACTGCCGATGCTCGAGAATCTGAGAAAACAAAGTGTAGAGCTGGATGAACACAAGGCCAAGCAGCATCAGAGGAGCAGGAAAGCTGACGTTTCGGGTCGAGACCCTTCACGTGGGAAGCAAGTTATCAAAATACAAGCCCTACCCTCATTCTGTACAAAGTCTCACCATCCATGAATGCCCAGTAGTGCGATGCACTGTCTTAACATCTGTGGCAGGGTTTTCTTTTGTCTGCCTTCTGTAACTAGGCAAAGTGTTGCAACTCTCCTACCTCGCCCTTGCTGCAGTCAATGTTCCCAATTAGATGATTAACAATTGTATTATCCATAGTTACAATTCTCCAGAGTGTCGAGGGCCAGGTCTGCCTAATGAAGACCCAATCTGAAGCAAGTCTACAAGCTCACAGGATATGTTCTCAAATTCTCACAGATAATGGCTCCTTCATGAAAACCCAGTGTGCACCAACACTATGCAGAAAGCATCTCTCTCAAAAGAATCCCTCTTGTCTATCAAGACTCAGAACATTAACTCAGCAGCTTGAGCCTGGCCAACAAACACACTGGAGTAGAAGCAGCCTGCTCTGCCTCTAACAGGAAGCACTGAAACAGCAGTGAGTGTCCCTGTTGCAACACCTCTGGAACATCAACTTACATCAAAGGCAGATCAACAAAATGAAATCCTCTCCCACTCTCCTATAGGGTCAATGGCATCAGGACCTGACACAATCCTGGCACATTTACAGATCTGCTTTCATTCTTTCCAAACTGACGAGCAGCTGATGTTGACAGTGGGGGATTAATGATAGTAATGCCACTGAACATCAAGGGGTGACAGATTTTCTCTTGTGACATTATAGCCATCTCCAATAAATGCCAAGCAATCTCCACCACCAACAAGAACGAATCCAGCCAATGCCATTTGACATGGGCAAAGGCAATGCCAACACCAAATATCCTACTATCAACATCCTAAGGGTTACTGTTGACCAGTATTGACACATGTCAATACTGTGACTACAACAGCAGGTAACAAGCTGGGAATTCTACTGCGATTACCGACTTCCAAACTGTCCAGAGCCTGGCTGCCATTTAACAAGGTACAAGCCAGGAATGTGACGGAATACTATCAAAGTGGCACAGGAGGAGCGTGTTGAGCCCATAACCCAGAGGTCGATGGGTCAGAACCATCCTCTATGACTCTGAGTGCAGCTCCAATTACACCAAAGAAGCTCGACCAATTCAGGACAAAGCAGCCCACTTGATTGATATCCATCCACCAAAATCCTGAAAATCCTCCCTAACAACACTGTGTATACACCTACACTACATGGACTACAGCAGCACAAGGAGGCAACTCAACTTCACCTTCTCAAGGGCAACCAGGAATGGATAATAAATGCTGGCCCAGCGAGCACTGGCCACATTCCATGAAGTAAACTGTCAAATTAAAATAACAAGGTGTACAGTTGGATGAACACAGCAGGCCAAGCAGCATCAAAGGAGCAGGAAGGCTG
>NC_063374.1:11303737-11314748 GCF_021869965.1 Rhincodon typus
GCACTGACCCTCCGAGAGTGCGGCGCTCCCTCAGCACTGACCCTCCGACAGTGCGGCGCTCGCTCAGTGCTGACCCTCCAACAGTGCAGCGCTCCCTCAGCGCTAACCCTCCGACAATGCGGCGCTCCCTCAGCGCTGACCGTCCTCTAACGTTGTGCGCCCTTTGCACGGTAGTGGAGACTAAGTGTAATATTTCTTCTTAGGCCCAGGTTTAGGACTTGCACCATGGACTTTTTTCCTTCTTTTTTGTGTTACAGGATGTGGGTATCAATAGCATTTAGTGCCCATCCCTAATTGCCCTGATTGAGGGTTATTAAGAGTCTATGACGCTGTACATCTAAAGTGGTGTGTGGGCCAGACCAGGTGAGGATGGCTATTTTTATTCCAAAAGTGACCCAGGGAGCTTTTACAGCAATCCATGCTGGTTGTGATGGTCACCATCACTGACCGTCGTTTGCAAATCCTGGTTTGTAACTGAATTTCAGTTCCAGCAGCTGCTGTGGCGGGATTGGACCCCCTTGTCCCTGGGGTAATGGTCTGGGTCAGTGCAGTACTAACCCAGTGACCCACTGAGCGTCACCGACAGACTCAGCCCCAACACAACATGGAATACCAGCTGTTATAGTAGGAACTGCAGATGCTGGAGAATCCGAGACAACAAGGTGCAGAGCTGGATGAACACAGCAGGCCAAGCAGCATCATAGGAGCAAAAAGGCTGACGTTTTGGGCCTAGATCCCATCTGATGAAGGGTCTAGGCCTGAAATGTCAGCCTTTTTGCTCCTATGATGCTTCTTGGTCTGCTGTGTTCATCCAGCTCTGCGCCTTGTTGTCATGGAACACCAGTTACCTGATTCTGAGCAGAACATCAGCTGACAATACATATGACAGGTGCCTGTAAATGCAGAACTATCTGTGAACCTCTCAGCCTCCCTTTCCACCGTTTCAGTAATGACTTCACAAGGAAAACACCAAGAAATACAGTGGGATGGTCTGTTTTTTCAATGGTACTCCAATCCAATACACAGACCCATTCATTAATATGGTCTTCCTGTTTGAGTTGGAATTCCAGTTTAATTGATTTTCATGTCTTGGCAAGTACAAAATCCTTCGTGTAAGATTGCAACATCCTCTCTGGTTTTCCTAGAAGGAGAAGGAACAATGTCAATGAAAATGTAAAAGGAAGGCCACTCACCCATCACTTCTCAGCTGTGACTAATCCCTGATCCTCAGGTCCTCTATTCAAACACAATTAACCCTCTCCACTCTATTGAGCTCCATGATATTCAGCAACTCATAGCAGAGGCTGGACGTCTGAAATGTAAACAAAAAGTGCTGGAGAAACTCAGCAGGTAAGGCACCCTCTGTCGATACAGAAACAGAGTTAACAATTCAACTTCAATATAATTTTTGGTTTTTCCAGGGACGAGTCTTCCTTTACTCAAAACATTAACTCTGTTTCTCTCTCCACAGATGCAACCAGATCCATTGAGTTTCTCCAGCAGTTTCTAAAAGATATTCAGAAAATCATACAAAGGACTGGCACTAAGATGCTGTTCTTGAAATGGACACATATCACTCCCAGAATCTGTAAGGTCCAGTTTATTTCTGTCCTCATTTACAATGTGAGATTTTACAGAGGTGTTTAACTACTTTACAAGAACGTTTGTAAAGATTACTCACTTGTTATGACGACACAAATAGCAGGGGTTTAAATAATCCTTTCCATTTGTCCCACAGAGGGGAACGTAGCGTGATGGGCAGTCTGGGAGTTTTGGATAATCATCACATTTTAACTGCAAGAAATTATTCCAGAATTAACACAATAGCAACCAGCAACAAAATTTAAAACAAAACAAGCACACATTCTCCAACAGTCAGAAACTGGCTTTCTGAAGATCTTACCTCAATAGCTGCTCCTAGCTGGTCTGAAACAGAAAAAAAAATTGAAAAAGTTAGTAACACAGGGTACTGCTTCCCAAAGTTCAGTTGCAGTCATTTGCTTAACAAATAGGAAGACTTTTGGAAGTGGAGTGAGGATTGTCACTGAAGATTAAACCAGGCACAAGTAAATAAACTGTGTAACAGAGATTGATAATGTCTCAATTAACAACTAAGACAGAAACACCCCTTTAAAATCCCCCCACAATTCTCACAGCTGACATTCACAATGGGAATTGGTTTGTTTAGTGGTCCCAGAACAAAGGGGAAATTTTTGTTCATAGTGTTAGCTACAATTACCATCTCTTAAAGGTAACACAGCATCACTGTAAATGCTCAGATTTTTTTATATCACTTTGGCATGTTCCCAGTAGCAAAGACCACTTCAATAATCAGTAGGTATTTTGCCATTCAGCTCCAAGTATCAGGCCATCAGAGAGATGAACGTCACCCACCAGCCGCTATAAAAAGCAATGAGGTAGTGATGAGAAATAATTGATTCATCTTCATTGTGAGATTGCTGGAAATGAGTTTGCTGGTTTGACACTGCAAGTATTTATACCATGAGACATCCTGTTCCTGTGTGACTGTCAACAGCTATTTGATTGGAAATTGCCTGGATTGCAATGAACAAATGGCTGTAAAGTGCTGCTTCAAAGCTTTTTAAAAGTGTGGCTTGCTGAACATTAACAGCGAGCGAATAATCTAAGCTTCTCACAATACTTACCTTCCCCACCTCCGGAAACCTAGCTCTCACTGGTCACCCCCAGCCTGACCTGAAATGAGATTTGTGCTGTCTCCACAATGTAAAAATCAAAACCCTTCCACAATTCAGAATTAATCACCATAGAGACTGAGATCTGGGAGATGAGGGCATCACCAGGATGTGAAGAGGTTGTAGGTGATTTCTCCTGAGTCTGTAGATGATGAGAGGTTGTGCAGTCAATCAGAGAGATGTCACACTTGTAATACATTAGATAGCTGAACTTAACAAGACCTTGCTTTCGTCTGCACCTCTCTAACTTGGCCACACGCAGAGCAGAGCCCTCTTTCCTTATCAGTCTTCAACCTTTCGGCTCCCCAGCATTCCCTGAGGGAACTCGAGACTGTCAGGAGATGAGAAAGTCCCCAGCACAGCCCCCAGAAGCTGTTGATTTGGAGGATCAAGTTCTCAATAGTGTTACAACACAGATAGCAAGCCAAACCAAATCAGCTTAGCTATCACTGAATTCACAGCACAGTAAAATTAAACAATTCCATCACCCTCAAAATTGCTCAATTGCTCTTAAGCAGAGTTTACAAATAACAGATCTTGGACAATCACTTATATCTTAAACAAAAACATTAACAATTTAATATAACTGTAGCTGACCATAAGTGAACAACAAGGCAATCGAATTAACATGTACAATCTAAACCCAATGTTAGAGTCACAGAGTTATATAGCACAGAAACAGACCCTTCAGTCCAGGACTGATGAGGACTTCTTACTTATTTCTTATAGACTGGGTTTCTTTTTTTTAAGAACCTTCAACAAGTCAATAACTGGAGAATAACTACAGAGAGCAAAACCAATGGGAAAGTGGCTGATTGCACCCTTGTGGCACAACAGGGAACTCTCACCCTTCCCTCAGGAAGCTGGCTTGCTTGAGTTACAATGAGTCAGTCTGTTTCACTCAGCACAGATTGGAAACACTTCACCAATCTGTAATCCCAGCTCAATTACCCCGAGCAGGGGCAATAGCTAAGGAGGGTAACCTCTGCTCCTGTGGTCCAGGCTGTCTCCTTCAGCAGGTTATGAGGAAGCCTTGAGGAGAAGCTCCCAAACCACCTGTGGCACTGGAAGATGAAGAGCAAGTGGAGACTTTGGAAAATGTACCCAACGCCATCCGGAACTTTTCCCCAGACTGTGATGGTACCCCTATCTGGCAGCTGAGTTTCAGAGAGGACCCACAGATTCAAAGAAGCCACTTCTTCTCACAACATTCATCCCAGAAAAGAACACAGAAGCTTTAACAAAATGCTGTGCACAAATTGGTAGACGTTGTGTTTACAAAATGGGGTGGCACGGTGGCTCAGTGGTTAGCACTGCTGCCTCACAGTGCCAGGGAACCGGGTTCGGTTTCACCCTCGGGTGACTGTCTGTGTGGAGTTTGCACATTCTCCCTGTGTCTGCGTGAGTTTCCTCTGGGTGCTCCGATTTCCTCCCACAGTCCAAAGATGTGCAGGTTAGGGTGGATTGGCCATGCTAAATTGTCCCATAGTGTGCAGGGATGTGCAGGTTAGGTGGATTGGCCGTGCTAAATTGTCCCATAGTGTGCAGGGATGTGCAGGTTAGGTGGATTAGCCATGGGAAATGCAGGGATAGGATAGTGGGATGGCTCTGGGTGGGATGCTGTTTGGATGGTCAGCGTGGACTCAGTGGGCTGAATGGCCTGCTTCCACACAGTGGGGATTCTATGAAAATGTAGGATGTGCATTAACAACATTCATGCAGCAAAGCAGGCCATTCATTCACAATATTACACTCATTCATAAACATTCATTATGTAAGAGATTTGACAAAGAGAAATGATTGACTTTATATAAAGTTTCTAAAAGGAGAGATTCTGGATGTTTCATGCCCAGAGACAGATTACTCACACAGCTGGAAAGTATGTCAAGAATGAAGCTGCTGGGCTGGGGAGACACTGGGACTGTAACCCACTGTCTGCTCAGAGAATACGGTCTACATGAGTCCTGTCACATTCAAATGATTACAGGATTGGACAGTAAGGACGAGCAATCTCACTGGGTAGGATTAATGGCTGGGTAAAGAACTTCTCTCGAACTGAGACAGACTTAGCTCCTTGATCTCCTCAATGCTTCCCAGATGCTGTCTAGCAGCTAGACTTTACGACTGATGACATTTCTACAGGCTGTCCTGTCCCCCACAGTTAAACACTGCAAGTAATTAATCTTACCCCCTTCAGAGAAACCAGACAGTGTTCCAACTAATTGGAGCAAGAAAATGCTTACATCTGTACAGCCATTTCACTCTCCTGGGCAGAGAGGGATGCCTTACTCCTCCCCCAGTTCACACTGAAAGTGGTTCGAAGCTCCCCCATGATTCACCGCACAATGGGTTCCTGGGGGATGTGCCGTTATTGTGAATTTCAGTGTACGGAGGAAATGGATAAACAGCTGGCCAAGGTGCAGATGGAATGAGATAGTGAGTGTGTGTGTGAGTGTGAGTGAGTGTGAGTGAGTGTGTGAGTGAGCGAGTGTGTGAGTGAGTGAGTGTGAATGAGTAAGTGGGTGGGTGAATGAGCTAGACTGAGTTAATGAGTGAGAGTGAGTGATCGAGTGTGCATGAGTGAGGGTGAGTGAGTGAGTGAGGGTGAGTGAGTGAGTGAGGGTGAGTGAGTGAGTGAGAGAGTAAGTGAGTGAGTGAACGAGAGTAAGTGAGTGTGAGCGAGTGACTGAGTGCACCTGAGCGAGTGAGTGAGTGTGAGTGTGTGTGTGTGAGCGAGTGACTGAGTGTGAGTGAGTGTGTGTGAGTGAGCGAGTGACTGACTGTGAGCTAGTCAGTGAGTGTGTGAGTGAGTGTGAATGAGTAATTGGGCGGGTGGGTGAGTGAGGATGAGTGAGTGAATGAGTGTGAGTGAAAGCATGAGAGAGTGAGTGCAAATGAAAGCAAGTGAGTGAGTGAGAAAGCGAGAGTGAGGGTAAGTGAGTAAGTCAGTGAGTGAGGGAGTGACAGGGTAGCATGTGGATGTATTAATGAACCTGAGTTGGTGATTGGCCTGTTGCTAACTGTTCATGTTTAAAACTTCACTTCCTAGCACCTACTTGAATTAGCAACGCCCCATTGAAGGAAAATTTGTGCAATGCTGCAATTTAGCATCAGAACCATCAACAGCACCTTTCAAACCCATAAACATTTCCATCTGGAAGGACAAGGGCAACAGATACACGGGAACACCACCCCCTGCAAGCTCTCCTCTAAACTGGTCACCATCCTGACTTGGGAATATATCGCCGTTCCTTCAGTGTCGCTGGGTCAGAATCCTGGAATTCCCTCCCTAAGGGACACTGTGGGTCAACCCACAGCACAGGGACTGCAGCGGTTCAGGAAGGCAGCAACAGCCCCATCGCATGAACTAATAAATAAAAAGAACATTTCCCATCTCTACGATTTGGAACCAGTGAAAAGGATGGTTCCTCAGGAGAGTGAAGCAACAGACAAGATAATGGCATCAAGAGTGTCTTCACTTGCAGGGGCTGGGGAAAGATAAAGGAACAGAAGGGCAATAATGACCAGGGATTCCATATACAGGGGATTCCATACATAGTGGATTCCATAATCAGGAGATTCCATAGACACTGGATTCCACAGACAGTGGATTCCATAGACAGTGGATTCCATAGATGGGTGGTTCCATAGATGGGTGGTTACATAGACAGTGGATTACATAGGCAGGGGATTTCATGCACAGTAGATTCCATAGTCGGGAGATTCCATAGACAGTGGATTACATAGACAGCAGATTTCATACACAGTGGATCCCATAGTCAGCAGATTCCATAGACAGTGGCTTTCATGGTCAGGGGATTGCACAGACAGCAGATTCCATAGACAGTGGATCCATGGTCAGGGGATTCCATACACAATAGATTCCACAGACAGGAGATTCCACAGACAGGGGATTCCACAGCCAGGTCTTTCTGTGGCAGTAAATGTGACTTCAGGATGGTGTGTAGGTGAAAAGGCTTATGGATGTGATGGAGTTGCTGAAGGACATCTTTGTGGGGAGGGCATGGTTGAGATCAGTAACAACCACACAGCTAGGTGTGATTTCATTGGTGAAAAAGCTTTTAGAAACAATAATTCTGAAAACGAGTAACAGTCACATGGACGCATGCAAATCAAGGAGAGCTGGCATAGATTTTTTTTACAGGAAAAATATGGTTTAATTGACCGGTTGGAGATTTTGTGGAGGTAACAGAGAGGGTTGATGAAGGTAATGCTGTTGATCTGGTGGACATGGACTTTCAGAAGGTGGTTGATAGAGAGCCACACACAGGCTTTTAAGGATAATTTAGAGAGCATGGAATAAAAGTGACAATGGCAATATACAATCAAAATTAGCTGAATGATCAGAAACAGAGATAAATGGTCAATGGATACTTTTGGGCTGGGGAAGATTTGTAGTGGAGTTCCCAAGGGATCAGTTTTAGAACCCTTGCTTTTCCTGAAATATATTAATGATCTCGATGTTGGTGTGCAGGGGACAATTTCAAAGTTTGTACAAAACTTGGGAGGATTGTACGCTGTGAGGAGGTATTCAAAAGGACAAGTTGATGGATTTGGCAGAGAGGGGGCAGATGAATTTCAATTTGGAGAACTGTGAGGTGTAGGGTTAATCCTACTGACATTTCTAACCATTGTCCAGCTCCTGTCACTGTGATCTAGTGTGTTTTCTAAGCTGCTTTTATCTGTAACTGTCCAAAGTCTGGACCTCATACCAGGGCTCCAGTTACAGGGGAGACACATTGGCTCCTGCTGGTGGAAGAGGTTTTGATTTGAGGGAAGTATTGTGTGTGATTGAAAGTTGGTTGTTGCTGATTCATTGGGAACATACCTGGAGACCATTACCAGCACAATGTGTCTAACAGTCTGTGATTGGGATGGAGTAACTGGATGGTAGAAAGTGGATCCCAGAGCATGGAGTCATACAGCATGGAAACAGACCCTTTGGCCCAATCAGTCCATACTGACCAGATATCCTAAATTAATCTAGTCCCATTTGCCTGCATTTGGCCCACATCCCTCTAAACCCTTCCTATCCATATACCCATCCAGATGCCTTTTAAATGTTGTTATTGTACCAGCCTCCACCACTTCCTCTGGCAGCTCATTCCATACACACACCACCCTCTGCGTGAAAAAGTTGCCTGTTATATCCCTTTTAAATCTTTCCCCTCTCACCTTAAACCTATGCCCTCTAATTTTGGACTCCCCCACCCTGGGGAAAAGACCTTGTCTATTTACCCTATCCATGCCCCTCATGATTTTATAAACCTCTATAAGGTCACCCCTCAGCCTCTGACGCTCCAGTGAAAAAAAGTCCCAGTCTATGCATCCTTCCCCTATTAATGAAACCCTCCAGTCCTGGTAACATCTATGTGAATCTTTTTTGCACCCTCTCAAGGTTAACAACATCTTCCGTATAGCAAGGGGACCAGAATTGTATGCAGTGCTCCAAAAGTGGCTTAATGAATGTCCTGTACAGCTGCAATATGACATCCTAACTCCTGTAGTCAATGGTCTGACCAATGAAGGCAAACATACCTAATGCCTTCTTCACCACTTCTCTCCCTGCGACATCACTTTCAAAAGAACCAGGTACATGCACCCCTAGGTCTCTCGGTTTGCCATGATCTGACTGAACAGTGGAGTGGGCTGGACGGCTCGAAATACTACCCCTGCTCTTACGTTCCTATCTGACAAAAAGAAACGTCATTAACCCGTTCAAGATCCACTTTCTTTATTCAAGGCAAAGCCAGTTACAGAGAGATTTCTCTTTGCAAACGCTTGGTTTAATTATCAAGTTGCCTCCTTGCCTTATGAGTACACGGGCAAAATCCAACGTGATGGACGCGAACATCTTTTTTGTGCAGCCTAAGGAGAAACAAAAATAGCCATCAAGCCACCATTGACCCTCTCCCATCCCGACATCCAGGAATTTTACAATGTCAGCGCCATATCTGAAAACTTTGCCTAAGACCCGTCAACGGGAAATATCGGTGTTGGGTTTGTGAGGCTGGTACCAAGGCTCAAGGTGGTATTGATGGCACTAGCCATGTGCTGTTTCAGATTCCACTGGGACTGCAGTCCTACTGTCTTTAATTCTGTCTCAAGACTGGCATAAAGATTTACTCTTCAGCACAATGACAACAGGATGAACACCAAAGCCTTCTCAATGGCCCAGGGCTACAGGTTGGAGTCAGTTGCTACCATCAGCCACCAACAAACACTCCAACACTTTTTAATTATTTACCCCCAATTTCAATTCAGAATTTCAACTTCGTGGATCTCTACACCCAAAATCCCTCTCCATCTAGCCCTGTCTGCCTGTTGTTTTCTCCCTCACATGGTTATCCTTTACACATATCAACACAACTCACCTTGACCTCCCTTGCTGTGGGAGCGAGTCTCAAACTCCTCCCAATCTCTGGGTGGGGAGGACGATTCTCCCAAATTTTCCTGTTGGATTTATTCAGGACAGTCTGATAGTGATGGACCCCTGGTTCTGGTCTTCCCCACAAGGTGAAGCATCTTCTTTATGGCCACTCTATTGAAACGTCTTCACTATTATAAAGATTTTATCGCCACCAACAACCCCACTTCCCCCTCCCACTTCTCTTTAAGAACACCAGCTTGCGAATCTTTCCCACACATTATAAGGTCTGAGTTCTGGGATCTTCCTTGTGAGTTTTTATTGCACCTACACCAGTGGCCATCTTCTTTTACACAATAAACTGGGTTCACAGAAATAGAAATGTTTGGACATTTTCTGGATTAAACAGGATACCGAGGAATGAGGCCAACTGTTTAACTTGGACTGTACAGAAAGTCAAGTGACTTTGGAAAAACAGATAAGCAAAGCTTTTACGGAGATAAGAAAAATGGCTTATTGCCCTTATTTGCTGAAAAGCCTCATTGGAAGAAACTACGGGGTCTATGCTGATGGTTATCTAGCAACCCCTTTTGGTCTTGATTCCTATTAGAAAAACTTGAGGGTTTAGAAGTAAAACAAAAACCTTCAAAACTTGCAATAAAGACAAGTTTCTGCCCTGAAATTCTCTCTTGGTTGAAATATTTGGGAACTCAATAAAGTTTCTATTTCTCAGTATCTTGATTATCTTGTACAGCCTGAGAAGCTGAACCATGATCACTTTGCAAAGAGCTGAAACCAGTCAGATTTCCATTGAGCTGAAGCCAGCTCGGGAGAACTTCCGTCAACGAGAAACGCAGTGGACTATGAGAATTCATCAAAATTTATCTTTTATTTTCAGACCATCAGCTAATAAGGGTGTTTTCTTTCGCATGGCGTTTTTAATCATCATCTCTGTAGATTTGTGTTGTCTTTTGTGTTGTGTGAGTGTGTTTAGTTTGGAATAAAACAATGATATCATTCTAATTCTACAGTATAGCTTAGTTGTTAAACAGTTTAGCCAAATGTTTTTAAAAATAAGTTTTGTTTCATAATCAACGGATTGAGTTCATTAAACAAATCTGATGGAAGTCTCTATTATTCAGGATAACAGTGCCAATGGGAAGCATTTAGCCATTTCAGCAATTGAATTGATATATTTACATGAATGTTCCAACTGGTGAATTGTGCAGGTCGATTACAGAACATTCCTCTTGTCGCTTTGTAACAATTCACAGAATCCAAAACTGTTTACAGTAACTGTGTGTGTGATCTAACCGTGGTTCATTACAAGTTTAACAATTAGTTCTTAAACTTTACAACAAAAGAAATGAATTCTGACACTTTCTTTGCAATCATTACCTATTGTATTCACAAAGGATGCAAGCATTTCCGTAATCCCGTCCGTCTGTACCACAGATAAACTCAGAATCCTCATTGCAATACTCATGTGTAGGGAACTGGGAACAGTTCAGCTACAAGAGATTGAATGTATAAATTTTGTTAACAGTCAAAACAATAAAAAAAATCACGTCACCAATAAAGAAAGCTAAAATCTTGAAACTCACAAAATGCAATGCAGGCACTGGTACATCTGAAATACAGAAACACACACAATGTCAGCAATAATAAATTTACAGGAGCATGACCCCGAGATGATCTGCATATTCAGCATAAATTGGGATGAGTTGGAGTTTCTCATGGTCTGCGTTAGCCAGAGTTCTGAGACTGGAACAATCTCCCTCATCTCTCAATCCTCAACTGAAAGACAGGAGCTTGATAATCGAGGAATAGATGCCTGATTGAGGGAGCACCGCACTGTTGGAGGGTCAGTGCTGAGGGAGCGCCGCACTGTTGGAGGGTCAGTGCTGAG
>NC_063374.1:11315248-11319398 GCF_021869965.1 Rhincodon typus
TGAGTTGGACCAAAGGGTCTGTTTCCATGCTGTATGACTCAATGACAACAAGGCCCATGTCAGAGGTTCGTCAGGAAAGTCTAAAGTCACTTGTTGTCTCTGTCAGGATTCCCTCAGTCACAGGAAGGAGGCAATTCGGGAGAATGTGACTCAAGATTTACTCCACACCGGTCAGAAAGGAAATACTGTGATCATTTCCACAGCATGATTTATCTCCCTTCCTGAAGATGGTTACAACTGGTGCATTCCTGGAATTGAAAGGAGCTCCTTTTCCTCAATCAGTCACAGCGTGAGCTAATGCCCACTGGTTGTGGGGCCTTTCGTTAGAATACCATCAGGGCCAGGATTTATTATTCTTTATCCATTCACTTGCTGCCCTCCTGTCAATGGATGTTCGCCAATGGATCCACTCACAGGGCACTGGAGAAGGGGGGAGCTTCAGTTTTTTAATCCATTTGTGGGACCTGAGCATCAGTGACTGGCCAGCATTTATTGCCTGTACCTAGTTGCTCCTTGAGTAGGTGGTGGTCAGCAGCCTTTTTGAACTGTTGCAGTTCACCTGCTGTGGGTTGACTCCCAATCCCTCTAGGGAGGGAATTCCAGGGTTTTGACCCAGTGATGCTGAAGGAACGGTGATATGTTCCCAAGTCAGGATGGTGAGGGGGGAACTTGCAGGGGGTAGTGTTCCCACGTACCTGCTGCCCCTTGTCCTTCTGGATGGAAGTGGGTCGTGGGTTTGGAAGGTGCTGCCTGAGGATCTTTGGTGAATTTCTGCAGGGCACCATGTAGATGGTACACACTGCTGTTACTGAGCGTCGGTGGTGGGGGGAGGGAGTGGGATGTTTGTGGATGTGGTGCCAATCGAGCGGGGGCTGCTTTGTCCTGGATGGTGTCGAGCTTCTTGAGTGTTGTTGGAGCTGTTCCCATCCAGGGGCAAGTGGGGAGTATTCCATCCCACTCCTGACTTGTGCCTTGTAGATGGTGGGACAGGCTTTGGGGGGACTCAGGAGGGGAGTTGCTCGCTGCAGGATTCCCAGCTTCTGACCTGCTCTTGTAGCCCCTGTGTTTATGTGGTGAGTCCATTTGAGTTTTTGGTCAATGGTAACTCCCAGGATGTTGATAGTGGGGGATTCAGTGATGGGAACACCATTGACTGTAAAGGGGCAGTTGTGAGATTGTCTCTTGTTGGTGATGGTCATAGCCTGGCATTTATGTGGCACTAATGTTACTTGCCACATGTCAGCCCAAGCCTGGATATTGACCAGATCTTGTTGCATTTGAACACGGACTGGTTCAGTATGGTTCACAGTGGAGAGGATCAGCAATCTGCAATAGGGCAGCACTTCCAGCATTAACGGATGGCATTGACAGACTTAAGAAGGGAGACACCATACTGTGGACACAGGAGGTTTCTTTTCTGTTTGACCTCGGTCTACTGGGCAGTCCTGGTCATTACAGAAAAATGATGTGTATGGCAGTGATCAGCAGATTGTTGGAAATCTTGACTTTGTCTTCCCACCACATGACCTTTCTCTTCCAGATTTCTCTTTGAGACCTCGGGACGTTCTGCCAGGCAAGAAGGGCAGCTCGTTTTGTCCCAGGAAGTCACGCATTGTGTAGCATTTCTGCTGAATCAGCCCAGCTCTTGATGCTGAAACGCAATGGTATGGCCGTGTGTTGTGTACAGCTGTCTGTGAGGATGCTTCCAGTCTCTTTTCCCTCCATGGCACTGTCTTCCAGGGGAAAAGGCTAAACATCCAAGAACTGCAGCCTACAATCTCTGTGTAGCACAGGGTCAGCACCAGCAGGGCACCCTGAACCTAGACAGCAATGACCAAGACTGTCAGAGCCAATTCGTCCCCTGCTAGCTCAGAAAAGTCCGATCCCATCACAGACTCACCACTCACCGCCATCATTGCCTCCGCTGCGGCAGCTCAGCCTTTTTCTGACCGAGGACAGAGTGTTTGAGAACCCGGGTATGGAACCAAAGACTAGGGTCATGGTTTACTGGGCAGCGGTGACCCAACGCTCCTGTAGGCCTCAGAGACTTGCACAGTTACAGCAGGAACCTCCGAGCGCTGGAGAAGTGTCTCCTTCACATGACCCTTCAAATCCACTGGCAGGAATGACAGCCCAGCAGCTGGCCTGTTTTCCAAGCATCATGTTCAGCATCGAGACCCTGAGCTCTGCTGGTGGCACCTTTTCCCCACAAATCCTGAAGCAATTGTTCGACTGGGAACTTGGGCGCAGCAGGAGACCCTAGTAGGGTAGAGATGGATCTTAGGGTCAGCTTCACAGCCTTCCTGGAGAGATTGAGCAGCATCCCAAGTCTCATGGGACTGTGATCAACTCAAACAGAGAAACCAGGAAGGTAGTGAGCACATTTAATGGTGCAAGGCTCTAGGTAACTCCCTGCCCCGTATGTACTAGGGTTTGTGCAATGGGCCTAATCAGAGCCTTCAAATCTGAGGGACTGCAAGTGAAAGCGGGGACATCAGTTTTCCTGCAGAAAACTCTACTCCGTCACTACTCAGACATATAGCAGAGCATTTCATCAGCTTAAACTTCACCTCACAGGCTCAGGGGCTGTAAATGGATAGTGAACAACTGTGAAATAAAATGTCCTCCCTGTTTGTGAGTGACACAATTTAAAACCCCTCAGGCAGGAAAGCTTCTACCGTCAAGTTTGAAAACAAAACTTGCGTTCCCAAACGTTATCGTTCAAAGGTTACGTGAGTTATTTTTCCGACAGTGGCATTTTCCTCACCTCACAACACTCGGCAATTCTGATCCCCCTCCCTCTGTCCTTCCGGAACAATCTACACCCTCCATCTTTGAGCGATGCATTATGAAACACCACAGCCTGTGAGCCTGGCCTGGGTGATGACTCATTGTGCTAGCCGTGGATGTGTGTGCATTCTTGGTATGTGTGTGCATTCATTCCACCCACAGTATGAGAGAGAGAGACAGAGCAAAGGGAAGCTGGGACCAAAAGAGTTAATATCATTGTGACAAACAAAGAACTAAGGCCTTTGAAGAAAGAGCTCCAGTTCCTAGTCACCATCTCAGGACAGCCCAAAGTAATTTACAGTCAACGCGTTACATTGTGAAACGTACTCAGTGTCACAATCAATGTTCTCTCTAAGCTGCGTACTCAAATGGAAATCCCTACAGAGTCCCCATACAGGGTTATCTCCCATGGCGACTGCCTGCTCGCAGATGGTCTGCACATGGATTTATTTTTATTCATTCATGGGATGTGGACAACACTTGTTAGGCCCAGCATTTATTGCCCATTCCTACTGGGAGGGCAGATCAGAATCAACCACCATGCTGTGAGTCTGGAGTCACATGTAGGCCAGACAGGGTAAGGACTGCAGTCTGCTTTCCCTGAAGGGTATGACTGACCCAGATGTTTTTGTTCTATGACAGCGCTCTCCATTAGGTCTGACTTTAATTCGAGGTTTCTCTTGATTTCAATATCTGCCACGCTGGGATTCTGAGCTGATGTTTTAATCAATGAGCCTGCAGGGTCTACTATCCCAGTGGCAGTGCCACTACACCACCATTCTGTGAAATACATTGCAAAACAAGAATTAGAGTTTGTAAAATAGGAATCTTAGCAGCCAATTGTTGTACAGCAAGCTCCCATACACAGTAACATGAGAATGACCCAGATTATCTGTTTTTAGTGATGGTGAATGAGGGACCCCAGGGAGAACATCCCCTAGTTCTTCTCCCTATTGTAGACATGGGATCTTTCTCTCTCTCACACATATGCACAGTTTTGGCTTAATATCTCATCTAAAAGATGGCACCTCTGACGGTGCGGGGCTCCCTCAGCGCTGACCCTCCGACAGTGCGGCGCTCCCTCAGCACTGACCCTCCGACAGTGCGGCGCTCCCTCAGCACTGACCCTCCGACAGTGCGGTGCTCCCTCGGCACTGATCCTCCAACAGTGCGGCACTCCCTCGGCACTGACCCTCCTACAGTGCCCACTCCTTCAGTACTGACCCTCCGATAGTTCGGCGCTCCCTCAGCACTGACCCTCCGACAGTGCCCACTCCTTCAGCACTGGCCCTCCGACAGTGCGGCGCTCCCTCAGCGCTCACCCTCCGACAGTGCCCAATCCCTCAGTGCTGACCCTCCA
>NC_063374.1:11319498-11322171 GCF_021869965.1 Rhincodon typus
CCGACAGTGCGGCGCTCCCTCAGCATTGACCCTCCGACAGTGCGGCGCTCCCTCAGCGCTGACTCTCCGACAGTGTGGCGCTCCCTCAGCATTGGCCCTCTGACACTGTGACACTCCCTCTTGTACAGTGTTGTGTGTCAGCCTGAATGTATATTGAAGTGAGTGTGGCCTGAACCATGGGCCTCTAACTGTCACGGAGACACATTCCTCTACCCTGCCCCCAGAATATGCCTCGATCTCCCACCATCATGTGTTGTCAGCAGGGGCATATTTGTCCAGTGTCCAGCTGGAGGACTGTTCTTGTGCCAGCTCTTTGTGAGAGCTACAGCACCTCACACTGACCCACTCCCAGTGCCCTCCCACTCCGTGCTGTTGTCCCAGCAGCTATCTGCAGGTTCGTCCTTTGCCCATATTTCCCCAAGTCCCCCCTTCCCGCTCTTTCAGGCAGCGTGTTCCTGTTTGCAAGAACTCGCTGAGTAAAATGTTTGAATGGGCATGAATAGAAGAGAGACAGAAAGTACAAAAGGATGATCTTGGACTTCTGCTGTTCTGGACTTAACTCAAAGTGCTTCCCAGCTGCCAGGTACTTCTTGACATTTCGTTCCTGGAACAGCGGAAGAGTCAGGGCAGGTGTGTTGTGAGTGAACTGTAAGGTTGAGAATGGGACGCTTTTGTTTCACCGTTCAATGAGATGAATTGTGGAATGTGGAAGGGTAATCTGACCAGCTCCAGGGTTCCTTGTACATTGTACAGGCCCACATGTGCAGGGCGACATGTCCTCAGGAAGGGAAAGAGAGCAAGATTCACAAAGCGTAGCAATGTCATCGAAAGGCACACGTTAGATGACAGAAGATTTCGATTTCGATTTTACTGTCATGTGTACTCAAGTACGTGGCACAAGGCGCCATCTTAGGTACAAAATCTTAGTCCCGGAAGTAGAAAAATAAAGAAGTAGCTTTAAAAGTTCAGCACTACAGTCTTCTTAGTATAAAAATAGAAAAATAAAGAAATGAAGTTGAGAAATCAACCATTACAGGCCTGTCTCATGCAGTGGGCATGCAGACATTTCGAGCTGGGGTTTGTTTCCAACAGGGCTCATTCTCCCGTGAGCTGGGCATGTTTTCACTGGCGCTAGGCTAAGACCCAACTGTGCTCACTCGCTGCTGACCTCCATTGGGGATGTCAGGCCTCACTGCCCCTTACAAGGCTTCGGCCCTGACCACCGCCTCATCGCTGATCGCCATCTGGGCTCGCGTTGGGCCCCAGCTGCTGCCACGCTCTGTTTTGTCATGTTAGCCACCTCACTCAGTGTCCTGCTCTGGCGCTGCTCTGGACATCGACGATGTCACCAGCCGCCTCGTGGGTTCGCTGTCAAAGACCCCCACCTGCTGCCATCGCTGCCACTCCCTCCAGGAGGTAAGTAGAGAAAGAAAGGAAACTAAAGAACTAAAAGCGAGAAAAGAAGAAGGAAAAGTGGTTGAAGTGGACGAGCTCTGGTGAGGTGCCCTACTCCGCCTCCATCTTACGAGAGGTTGGAGGTGAGAGAATGAGCTGTCGATGGATTTGTGAGAGGTGCCTACGAGTGTGGGGAAGAGGTTACAGACACCTCCCCATTACAATAGAGCTGTACACACACACACAGCAGGACAAGGTGCCTGCCCCCCACCACCCACTCCATGTCTCCTGCAATATTTAAACGTTTCAATCAACTGGATCCAACTGAATAACAAGATAAAACTCAGCTTTCCCTAATCTTGATGAACAATAATAAATGATCTTAACAAACCCTGCTGCCATTGGGGACCTATTTAAGGCTTGGTGTTACTTCCCCTACATTGCTATTCTGGGCCTTCCGACTGTGAGCAGAGCCCTCGACCAGCTCATGTTCACACAAGCGCATCAGTGAGCAGCTCTGTTAAGAACTCCTGCTTGTTCTGGAGAAGGTCAGCCCCTCCGATTATTGCAATCAGAAATCTCCAGTCGGCTGTGCTGAAAGTGGTTTCTAATCCCTGTTCTACATGGGCCCTCAAATTCCCGGCCACTTCTGACAAGAGACAATAGTTACATTGGCAGCCAATGTGAAACCATCAAACCCAGTACACATACTATCCCAATGCGAACACAATTTCAACTGGCCCTTCATCATCATGGACACAAAACTCCTAGTAAGATCTCACTGACAGTACTGTGTCATTTAACATCAAACGCTTCAATCAGATTCCAGTCTGTAACTCACTCCCAGGGATCTGTTATTCTACATATCAACCGCCCCGATCCCCTCGATTAAATTCCAGTCTGTAACTCCCTCCTGGATATCTATTATTCTGTATATAAGCCGCCCCAAACCCCTTGATTAGATTCCACTCTGTAACTCATTCCTGGGGCATCTGTTATTCTGTATATAAACCACCCTGAACCCCTCGGTTAGATTCCAGTCTGTAACTCACTCCTGGGTATCTGCTATTCTATATATAAATTGCCCCAACCCCTCGATTAGATTCCAGTCTGTAACTCACTCCTGGGTATCTGCTATTCTATATATAAGTCACCCCGAACGCCTCAGTTAGATTCCAGTCTGTAATTCACTCCAGGGTGTCTGTTATTCTATATATAAACCACCCCGAACCCCTCGATCAGATTCCAGTCTGTAACTCCCTCCCGGGGTATCTGTTA
>NC_063374.1:11322181-11327989 GCF_021869965.1 Rhincodon typus
TATATAAACCACCCCGAACCCCTCGATCAGATTCCAGTCTGTAACTCACTCCTGGGTGTCTGTTACTCTGTATATAAACCACCCCGAAACCCTCGATTAGATTCCAGTCTGTAACTCACTCCTGGGTATCTGTTTCTCTGTATATAAACCACCCCGAACCCCTTTATTAGTTTTCAGTCTGTAACTCACTCACGGGTATCTGTTAGAACATTGCACAGTACAGGCCCTTTGGCCCATGATGTTCTGCCGAAATTTTACCCTAAACCTAAGGTCTATCTAACCTCCACCCCTACCTTATACTATCATCCATATGCCTATCTAATAGCTGCTTAAATGCCCCTAATGAGGCCGACTCCACTACCCTCTCCGGCAATGCATTTCACGCCCCCACCACTCTCTGAGTAAAGAACCTACCTCTGAAGTCTCCCCTGTATCTACCTCCACTCACTTTAAAACTATGTCCCCTCGTAATAGCTACCTCCACCCTAGGAAAAAGTCTCTGGCTGTACACTCTGGCTATCTATACCTCTGATCATTTTGTACATCTCTATCAAGTCACCTCTCATTCTTCGTCGTTCTAAAGAGAAAAGCCCTAGCTCTCTCAGCTTTTCCTCGTAAGACCTTCCCTCCATTCCAGGCAACATCCTGGTAAATCTGCTCTGCACCTTTTCCAATGCTTCCACATCTTTCCTGTAATGAGGCAACCAGAACTGGACACAATACTCCAGATGTGGCCCAACCAGGCTTTTGTATAGCTGGAGCATATCTTCACAGCTCTTGACCTCAATCCCTCTATTAATGAAAGCTAACACACCATACGCCTTCTTAACAACTCTATCGACCTGGGTGGCAGCTCTCAGGGAACTGTGGACATGAACCCCAAGATCCCTCTGCTCCTCCACACTGCCAAGAGTCTTTCCGTTAACCCTGTATTCTGCTTTCAAGTTTGTCCTTCCAAAATGAATCACCACTCACTTTTCAGGGTTAAACTCCATCTGCCACTTCGCAGCCCAGCTCTGCATCCTGTCAATGTCCCCTTGTAACCTAGAACAGCCCTCCGCACTGTCCACAACTCGACCCACCTTCGTATCTGTGAACTTACTAATACACCCTTCCACTCCTACATCCAAATCATTTACAAAAATCATAAATAGAAGAGGACTCAGAACAGATCCTTGTGGTACACCACTTGTAACTGAGCACCATGTTGAATATTTTCCGTCCACTACCACCCTTTGTCTTCTAAGGGTCAGCCAATTCTGAATCCAATCTGCCACATTTCCCCCTATCCCATGCCTCCTGACTTTCCACCCCGAACCTCTTGATTAGATTCCAGTCTGTAACTCACTTCTGGGTATCTGTTATTCTGTATATAAACCACACCAAACCCCTCGATTAGATTCCAGTCTGTAAATCACTCCCGGGTATCTGTTATTCTATATATAAACCACCCCGAGCCCCTCAATTAGATTCTAGTTTGTAACTCGCTCCCGGGTATCTGTTATTCTGGATATAAACCACCTCGAACCCCTTGATTAGATTCCACTCTGTAACTCACTCCTGGGGCATCTGTTATTCTGTATATAAACCACCCTGAGCTCCTCGATTAGATTCTAGTCTGTAACTCACTCCTGGGGCATCTGTTATTCTGTATATAAACCACCCTGAGCTCCTCGATTAGATTCTAGTCTGTAACTCACTCCTGCTTCCTCAGGATATCCTCTAGTTTAGAAAGTCAGAGATGAAATCACGATACTAGTGTCTAACTTTGCCAGGAAACAGTTGAGACTGGGGCACGAGGTGAGGCTGGTGCTGAGATGGATTGATTGCTGTTCTGTGAAAGGGTATTGTTTGGTAAGGTGTGAGGACAAATTGTTGAAGCTGACTCACAAATCAGAACATGAGGCAAACTGACTGGCTTGGAGGGGCTTAACTGCCTCACCTTCCTGTTCCCATGTACCCGGCATATCAGTGTTGACGTCTTCAGATGTGTTTCCAATTGGGAACTTATTGAACGTTGGGGGGTTTTGGAGGACAGAAATCCGGAGTTCAGTATCAGCGTGTTGCAGACTGAGCAGGGCTATGGCCAGGACCTTCCAGTTGGAAGATTGTTGACAGTCACCAGCTGCAATGTGCTGGGGGCTGGGGGGGGAGCTTGTGGTGGGGATGGGGACGAGACAGAGGCCATCTGTAGCTGCCTGTCATAGTGACTACTGTCAACCCACCAACCTCAGAAACCTCAAAGGGCTCCTCTCCCCAATCCGAGAGGTTTGTTTGATAACTAGCTGCAGCTGGGCCAAAAAAACCATCGCTGCACCTGAGGAGGAGAGACCCTGTCTCCATGGAAACTGCCTATACTGCTAAGGGAAATCAGTTGCAGCACGACAAGTGGCTGACAATTGTAGAGACACCTCGCTCCCATTCCCAGGTAGGGAATAACAGGCATCTCAGCACTTACAGCTTGTCTCACTTACAGTTAATTAAACTTTACTCCCAGTTTGATAAGGTACCACACATTAGGCTACTCAGTAAGACCCCGTTGTGTTGGAGAGAGTGTATTCATATGGATACAAGACTGACTAGCAAAAGGAAGACGGAGAGTTGGGGTAAAGGCTTTTTTCGGATGGCAACCTGCAACTAGTGGAGTGCCACAGGGATCAGTGCTGGGGCCACAATTATTTGCAATATCTGTAAATCACTTTGATGTAATGTCACCGAATTTATGGATGACACACAAAAGTAGGTGGGAAGGCAGGTGTTGCGGATGACACAGATGGTCTGCAGAGGGATGTAGACAGGTTAAACAAGTGAGCAAAGCCCTGGCAGATGGAACCTGATGTGGAGAAATGTGAGGTTATCCACTTTGGCAGAAAGAACAGAGGAGCTGAATATTATTTAAATGGAGAAAGACTGCAGAAAGCTGCAGCACAGAGAAGTTGAGGGTCCTTATGCAAGAATCACAAAAAGCAAACATCCCAAGTTCGGCATGTTGTAGGGAAGGCAAATAGAATGTTGGCCTTTATTTAAAAGGAAATGGAGCATAAAAATAAGGAAGTTTTGCTAAAACTGTACATGACACTAGTCAGACCACAGCTGGAATAGTGTGAACAGTTTTGGGTCCCTTATCTAAGAAAAGATACAGTGGTATTGGAGGCAGCCCAGAGAAGGTTCACTCGGTTGATCCCAGGTAAGGAGGGTTTCTCTTATGAGGAGAGGTTGAGCAGTTTGGGCTTGTATTTGTTGGAGTTCAGATGGAGACGATATTAGAAGCAGTTTGATAACACAGTTTGTAACTCACAAGACAGGCTGAACAAGCTGGATCTCTTTAATCTAGACAGGGCATTCCCATAAGCCCATGGGGGACAGATGGGGGGAGACATCCCCCCCAACCCTGACTAGATTCCAGGCTCAGCAAACCAACCCAATCCCACAGGCAGCACCCCCTTGGGTCTAAAGTGGGCTTTACATGGGACTTTTATATCTAAAGTCAGGAAATCCCCAGAGCCGAGCTCCTTACCTCAGGAACTAATGACTGTCTCACAGAATACATCAACTAGTGACCCAGATAAGCTCTGAAACCAATCTTTACATGGTTGCTGTGAGGCTAACCTTGAGTTCTGGATTTTTTATTCAATTCAAATTGAATTTATCTGCTATGGTAGGATTCATACCCATGTCCTCAGAACATTAGCCTGGGGTTCTGGATTCCCAGCCCAGAGAGAGTCTCAACTGAGTGAGATTCCCAATCAGTGACATTCCCAGCTCAGTGAGATTCCCAGCTCAGTGAGATTCCAATCAGTGACATTCCCCGCCCAGTGACATTCCCAGCTGAGTGAGATTCCCAGGAGAGTGACATTTCCAGCTTAGTGACATTCCCAGCTGAGTGAGATTCCCAGGAGAGTGACATTCCCAGCCCATTGAAATTCCCAGGTCAGTGACATTCCCAGGCAGTGACACTCCCAGTCAGCAACATTCCCAGCTCATTGAGATTTCTGGCTCAGTGACATTCCCAGGCCAGTGAGATTCCCAGGAGAGTGACATTCCCAGCCCATTGAAATCCCAGCTCAGTGACATTCGTGGAGGAGCGGAGGGATCTTGGGGTTCATGTCCACAGTTCCCTGAAAGCTGCCACACAGGTGGATAGAGTTGTTAAGAAGGTGTATGGTGTGTTAGCTTTCATTAATAGAGGGATTGAGTTCAAGAGCCGTGAGGTTATGCTCCAGCTATACAAAAGCCTGGTTGGGCCACATCTGGAGTATTGTGTCCAGTTCTGGTTGCCTCATTACAGGAAAGATGTGGAAGCGTTGGGAAAGGTGCAGGGGAGATTTACCAGAATGTTGCCTGGAATAGAGGGAAGGTCTCAAGAGGAAAGGTTGAGAGAGCTAGGGCTTTTCTCTTTAGAATGACGAAGGATGAGAGGTGACTTGGTAGAGGTGTACAAAATGATCAGGGGTATAGGTAGAGTAGACAGCCAGAGACTTTTTCCTAGGGTGGAGGTAGCTATTACAAGGGGGCATAGTTTTAAAGTGAAAGGAGGTAGATATCGGGGAGACGTCAGAGGTAGGTTCTTTACTCAGAGAGTGGTGGGGGCGTGGAATGCATTGCCGGAGAGGGTAGTGGAGTTGGCCTCATTAGGGGCATTTAAGCGGCTATTAGATAGGCATATGGATGATAGTATAACGTAAGGGTGGAGGTTAGATAGACCTTAGGATTAGGGTAAAAGTTTGGCACAACATCGTGGGCTGAAGGGCCTGTACTGTGCTGTACTGTTCTATGTTCTATGTTCTATTCCCAGTCAATGACACTGCCAGCTCAATGATATCCCCAGCCCATTGAGATTCCCAGCTCAGTGAGATTACCACTATGCCACCATCTCTTGAGTGAACCTGGATGAGATTTGAATCAGTTCAGTAGCATGGACTGTTTTATTGTTAATTCTGTTGCTCACCTATTGCATAATAACCTCAACTTTAGCAGTTGAAGTGAATTTTTTTGCCTATTTTGAAAACATCTCTCTGTAACTGTGCTTATTGGAAAGGGCAGGTATTTCAGCAAGTCTCTGATGTAAAGTTCAGTAACAGTCTTGAAAAGTAATTTCAGATCAAAACACCCCCACAAGGGACATAATGAGAAAAACAGAGCAAAGGGTGCCTATCAGAACAGGTTAAACTTATCCCCTTGACATCCAGAAAGACTATCAACTAATGACAGCACTGACTGGAACACTCAACCTCAATGGGGAAGCAAAAAGATTTCTTAGAAAAAAAGTGAAATACTTTCTAAAGACAGGTACATCTACCTCATCTCAATATTTTCACTTCAATATTCTTTTTCTCGTTATTACAACTGTATCAAATCCACCAAGTCATTGAGCTTTGTTTAAAGATAAACTACCCATTTATGTAGTTTCAGGAAAATAACCTTTACCCAACCTGCATGCACCCACCCATTTAGTGTTTATTAAATGTCTTAACAAATAATGGCCACTTTTAACGTGGGAATGGCTAAGTGAGACATCAGCCACCCTCAGTATCTGAAAAGAGATCAAATGGGACCCTCAGATACAGACTCAGCCCATTCTGGGCCTGAACCCTCAGGTGGTGGTCCCTGGACTCAGTGTCCCTTGGTTATAAACCCTGAGGCAGTGTCTCCCTGGACTCAGTGTCCCCCAGTTATAAACCCTGAGGCAGTGTCTCCCTGGACTCAGTGTCCCCCAGTTATAAACCCTGAGGCAGTGTCTCCCTGGACTCAGTGTCCCTCAGTTATAAACCCTGAGGCAGTGTCTCCCTGGACGCAGTGTCCCTCGGT
>NC_063374.1:11327999-11328083 GCF_021869965.1 Rhincodon typus
CTCGGTTATAAACCCTGAGGCAGTGTCTCCCTGGACTCAGTGTCCCTCGGTTATAAACCCTGAGGCAGTGTCTCCCTGGACTCA
>NC_063374.1:11328583-11338758 GCF_021869965.1 Rhincodon typus
AGATAATGTTCTGGGGACATGGGCTCAAATCCCACCACAGCATTTGTGGAATTTGAATTCAATAAAATATCTGGAATTAAGACCCTAATGATGACCATGAATCTATTGTCAATTGTGAACCCTTCTGGTTCACTAATGTCCTTTAGGGAAGGAAACTGGTACCCTTACTCGCTCTGGCCTACATGTGACTCCAGACACACAGCAATGTGGTTGACTCTTAACTGCCCTCTGGGTAATTATGGATGGACAATAAATTCTGCCTGGCCAGTCACATCCTCATCCCATGAATGCATAAAAGAAAGAGCCCTCAACCACTCCTCATATGACAAGAACTTCATTCTTGGGATCATTCTTATGAATCTTCTCTGGACCACCTCCAAGGCCAGCATGTACAGTGTCCAAAACAATATTCCAAATGCAGTCTGACCACAGCCTTAGGGTTAGGGGCAGGGGGCAGTGGTGAGGTAAGGCAACTGGAACCATCCGCAGGAACTTCTACAGCAGCAGGGTACAATGTTGAGGGATATGATATTACTATGGCTTTCAGAGGTGCATCTTGTCCTTTTTTTTTGAAGAAAGGTTTTGAGCCAGATATGGTGAACTGCCTATTCAAAGCCAACAACATAAAAAGCTTGCAAGGCCTTGGGGTTTTTGTTAAAGTTGGAACAATAGAAGCAACATGAATGAGTGATTCAGGCTCCCACAGAACCAAAGTTTTTAGTTTACATTTCAGCAAAGGTTGGGGTTTTGGAATTGGCTGTGAAAGCTGTTACGCATTTCTCTGCTACAGTTAAAATCTTAGGATCACTCTCTCTGCCAAAAGCACATGTGAGTCAAGTTGTTTTACTAAATTTGCCTTTGCCAAGGGTATGTATATGGGATGTTACTATACTGGAACAGCTGCTGTTCAATAGTTAAATAATTTATTCTGTTAAGCCTTCCAATAGAGTTAAAGTTATACCAATTCTCATTCTTTTGTTTGTATTTTAACCGTAGGGTGAGAAAAAAGTATGTTTTGCTTAAAGCCAAGTAGTGTAACCAATTGAATTACATCTAGAACACAGCACCTTAAACTTGCCTTTAAATAAGATAAAAGTTAGAGTCTAGGCTATCTCCATGATATATTTGAAGGGGATTTGGTCGGGTCCATAACAGGGAGGGCAGCTGGAGCCATCCCTTGGTCTTCTATATAAGGGAGCAATGGTGAGGGAAGCCAGCTGGAGCAGTCCCCTGGACCTCTACTGCAACAGGGTCAGTGAGAAGATCTGTTATTGTAATGTAGCCTCATATTTTCAATTTTTTCAGATGTAATCACATCATTAAAAATTGGGGTGCCCAGAACTGTGTCCAGAGGAACATTAAATGTTCAAGTCACTGTCGTACAATCCCAATAAGGAACTTAGTTCAATGAATCCTGGAAGGTGTGAAGTCTAAGATTGTGACTTGATGGGACAAATATGGAGCCTTGATGATATCCAAACTACAGACTGTGTTACTTTCAGACATTCAATGTAGCAGCAAAACAATTGATTACAAACCTTGGGATCCCATATCCAGATTGAGTTATCCTGTAGGAGGTAAGGCCAGAACAGGATAAGGACAGGCTGCTGAAGTGCTCCCACTGGGTTAGCAGCGTGTTGTAGGACCAAGCTAATGATCCCACAGCTCTCATCACCTCCCAGGCCCAGCTTCTAGGTAAAGAGCATGCTGGAGGTGATCAGAGCAGTCAGTGTCAGTGTTCGATCCATTCCATCATTTCTTTTTTAAGGTATTACAAATTTAATGTTTAGAATTGGAAATCTGTGCAAATGGCATATGGTCTGCAAGTCACCACAGTCCCAGAGGACCATGGAGCTGTTCTCTCATTAGAGAGAGAGAGAGAAGGAGAGAGAGATGATGGGGGAGGTTTGAACGACTTTAGCCTGGGGGGTCATCGTGCCTCACTGAGCTACCAGTACTATAACCTCACCTCAGTGCCAAACCTTGAACTTCTCTCTGGGGGAATGAGGATGTGAATTAAATTCTCCCCCCACCCACCAGGGGGTGGCTGGAACCTGAGTAGCAGGAAAGGCAGCCAGTGCTGATAGAGATGGAGTCACGTCTGCCCACACAATGGTTTTCAGGGTGCACTGTTGCTAGAACATAGATGATTGTTATGTCTATATCTCCTGAGACCTCCTGTTGAAGTTAGGGCTCAAAAGGCAAAGTGCAGGCTGATGAATCAGTCCATTTGGGATGGCATTGACAAGTCTGAGAATATTGATGCCCACGGTCTACACAGCAGAACTAGTAGGGCAGCAGGGTAGATGCTCAGCCCTTACTGAGTCTTACCAAGGTGTGTGCTCACAGAACTGAGATGGATCTGTCCAGTAACAAAAATAAAGTTGCTGGAAAAACTCAGCAGGTCTGGCAGCATCTGTGAAGGAAAAAACAGAGTTAACGTTTCGGGTCCAGTTCTGAGGAAGGGTCACTGGACCCAAAACGTTAACTCTGTTTTCTCCTTCATAGATGCTGCCAGACCTGCTGAGCTTTTCCAGCAACTTCTGTTTTTATTCCTGATTTACAGCATCCACAGTTCTTTTGGTTTTTGTTCTGGATCTGCCGAGTGATTGGTGCACAAGGATGCAAATATTACAAAGAATTTATGCAAAACCCTGGCTAGACTCCACTTTGGAGATCTGGGCACCACACTTGAGGAAGGATAAAATGACATTGGAAGGAATACAACATACGTTTACAAGAATGATACCTGGACTTCGGGGTTGAGTTATGTGGAGAGATTACACAAATTCTCCTGTTTACTGGAGAATTTAGAAGGCGAAGGGGTAATCTGATCAACGTTTTCAAGCTATTAACAGGAAAAGACAGGGTAGATAAATGACAAAATATTCCCATTGGCTGAAGATTCTAGAACTAGGGGACACAGTCTAAGAATTAGGGCCAGACCATTCAGGAGAGATCATTGGAAACACTTCTACACATGGTAGAGGATGGTAGAAGTTTGGTACTCTCTTCCACAAAAGGAAGTAGATGCTGGATCAGTTCTTAATTTTAAATCTGAGTGACAAATGTTTGTTCAGCGAAGAGATGTTAAAAGATATGGGCCAAAGGCCACAACTCAGCCATGATCCCCTTCCATGGTGGAACAGTCTCAAGGGGCTGAATGGCCTATTCATGTTCCTACAATCAGAGACCTACAAATTTTCTTTGTTGATAGAAGCACAAGACAGGCAGTCAGAGATGGCCCAGTGGGAACTGCCGCATGGCCTGATGGACATGATGGTATCGAGGTTTCCCTGTGGTCTGGGGGCCAAAGCACGAGACGTCACCCCACCCACTCCCCTCTCCCCACCCCATACCAGTGGGGGTCATTAACAGAATGGTCCCTGCACCAACAGTAACCGTGCTTGACTTGGAAATAAGAGAATTATCTACGTGATCGATGGAATCACAGAGTTCAAAGCTCTGGTACAGAAGGTAAGCTGCATGATTTGAGTTACAGGAGGCTACAGATATCATCCATCAGCAACAAACACCATGTGCATGCACCTCAGTTACTGCCTCCAGGAGACACATCAGAGCAACACACATTGCATGCTGTTTGATTCCAGAGACATGGCTTGCCATTTTGACTCCTTCACTCAGATAGGGTGCTGTATGCATGTAAAAAAGGAATTAAGAAGCTTCTCTTTTTGTCTCCCACAACACCGCCTCCACAATCCAAGAATCCCAGCAGAGAAGAACTGCCCAGATCAGTGTAGGAGGCCAAACACCCTACACACCAAACAACAGGCAGTGACTGATCCAGTACCTGAGCAGAGACACTCAATACCTCTATGGACGGGATGGAAATTATTCTCTCATTGCACCAAGTCATGATTTATAAAAAATCTTGAGTGGGCTTCTATCAGCAGTCCTCCAGCTCCAGACCAGATTGTTAATATCACCTGAATCCCAAAATAGGCTTTAAACTATATCTCCAGATTTTCCATAAACAAACAGTGCAGTGGAAAAGAGATGTTAGAGGGAAACAAAGAGGCTGCAAATCGATGTAGGCAGGTTAAGTGGTTGGGCAAGGAGTAGGCAGATGGAATATAATGTGGGGAAGAGTGAATCACTTTGCTCAGACTAATAAGAAAAATAGAATATTTCAAATGTTGGTGTTCAAGGAGAATGAGATGTCTTTGTATACCAATCGCTGAAAGTGAACACACTGGTGCGGTCAACAATTGGGATGACAAATAGTGTGTAGGTCTTTATTGTTTGGGACTCAGAATGTGTGAAGGTCACTCGCTCCTTGATCAAAGGATTTGTTTTTGGGAAAATAGCTATTGGAACCTGATTCTGGAGAATTAAGAGACGTGGAGACAATAAAGAAAAACAGGCACAGTTACACAGAGGCACACATAGTCAAAACCATAATCAGACTTACACACACAGAGTCGCGGAGACACAATCACACACAGTAACAGTCATTTCCATCAGGGTATACATGCCCAAAACCTCACTGACTATCCACCCCAACACCCCCTCAGGAGAAAGACAACATTCTCTGCCCAGTCCTCATTGTGAGGAAGAATGTTGTCAAGGTCAGTTTGTCAAGGCTGAGAGTGGGATCACTGGTTGATATTTTATGATCGGTTTTGTTTATAAAGACTTGTGTTAAACATTACACAATGATCTGGCATCAGTGTTGACGCTACTAATCCGATAGTTGCTATTATTTGTGACGGATGCATGATTCACCCCTTCACCCACAGTCTGCGCAGTCACATCGATCCACCAGCATGATTCACCCCTTCACCCACAGTCTGCGCAGTCACATCGATCCACCAGCAGAGGGCGGCATTGAATCACTTTAATCCCCAAAGACTGAAACAGGGAATGGGGCTTTGAACCTGAGACAGTCGGAACTGCAGATGCTGGAGAATCCGAGACAACAAGGTGCAGGGCTGGATGAACACAGCAGGCTAAGCAGCATCATAGGAGCAGAAAGGCTGCCGTTTCGGGCCTAGTTCTCATTTGCCCCTGACTGTTTCTGAAATGTATTTATGTGACAGTCCGTGTGTGTGTATACGTCTGTGAGGGTTTATGGGAGTGTTTGAGATTGTAAGAGAGAGACTGTATGTGAGTTTATGCATATGTCTACATATTTATATATTTTTGTGTTTCAATGTGTGAGAGTGCATGTGTTTTTGAGTGCAAGGGTAAGTGTGTGTAAGAGTATGTGATAGGGTGGATGCACAAGTGTATGTGAGGGTATACAAGTGTGTGAAGGCGTATGAGGGTGCACAAATGTGTGTGAAGGTGTACAAGTATGGGAAGGGCATATGAGTGTGTTTGAGGCTGTGTAAGTGTGTGTCAGGGTGTGAAAGGCTGCATGTGTGTGTATCTATGAGAGTGTAAAAGACATTGGCTAAGAGTGGGATATGATGAGTGTGAGAAAGCACATTGTAAGAGTGACTTGTGAGAGAGGGAGAGTCAGATAGTATCTGTGTGAACATGTGAGAATGAGAGATTCTCAGAGATCTGAGCATGTTAGAGATAGTGTGTGATTCTGAGAGCAATGAGCATTTGTTTGCCTATGGCTCCCGGAACAGCACTGCACCCAAGCTGACCCCATCGTCTGCTCCTTTCAGGAAGAAATCCATGCCCCCATTAATTGCTCACTTCCCCAGTCCCCATTCCTCTCCTATTCCCGTTCCATTCTTATCCCATTCCGTCTTGGAGGAGGTGGTGCAGAGGAGTTGCGGGGAGTGGTCTAACCCTCAATGAAATCACAGCAGGGCCCTCTATCCCCAGGAAAGACCTTACCCCTGGACAATCATGTTTGAGGAGGTAAACACCGCGAGATTATATGCTGGGTGTTCTCAATGAATGCTTGCAAGTCTTAACCATGCTCGCCCCCTCCCTTTTGGACACATCACACACATGTTTATACTCTTATCCCTAACCTTAGGGGGATCTATCAGTTTCATTCTAACAGAACTCCTGTTCTGGCGGGATTCCTGGAACTGGGATTTCCCCATTGGTGTCAGCCCTTCCTCTAGTGGCCCACATTCCTACATGCACAGCATGCCCCTAGCCCCTCCCTGACCACATTTTCCTCAGACTCACTGGCAGTGGGCGGTACTGTGGCATAATAGTTAGCACTGTTGCCTCACAGTGCCAGGGACCAGCCTCGGGTAACTGTCTGTGTGGAGTTTGCACATTCTCCCCGTATCTGCATGGGTTTCCTCCGGGGTGCTTCTGTTTCCTCCTACAGTCCAAGTGGATAGGCTATGCTAAATTGCCCATCGTGTCCAGGAGTGTACAAGCAAGGTGAGTTAGCCATGGGAAATGCAAAGTTACAGGGATAGGGTGGGGTACTGGGTCAGGGTGGGATGCTTTTTGGAGGGTCGGTGCAGACTTGATGGGCTGAATGGCCTCTTTCCACACTGGAGGGATTCTATGATTCTATGTTTCAAGCCTCGCGGGGCATGCCCTTTGTTCTCACTCTCCCTCCAGACTCAGATTCCTCTACACGCTCCGAGGTTTTGGGGTCAAACCAACTCTCGGCCCAATTCCTGACTCTAGGCAAACCAAAGGGTTCTGAGCCAGTGATCCTTGGGAGGCCCCATCAATTCCATTTGGACAATGACACCGCAACCCCCCCACCCCCACCAATCTCTTCATCTCTCTTTCCATAGAGCAGCCACAACCAATCTGGAATTGAGTTTAGGAAATTCTCAAGCATCTGCCTGATCCTTTCAACCTGGAAAAATGGAGCTCCCTGGTTCTGTGCCACAACTGCCATCATTTAGGATATTTGTGGTAGCCACCCCACCCTGAGCAGGGCACTACAACCAGAACTTTGCTGCTGTCTGTGACACACATGGGATCACCCAGGGCCTGTTGCTCTTCCTGCGATCCAAGCCCTGAGCTCTTCAGACAGCCCTCCCCTCCTCCGGCTTTCAACAAGGGCTTGGTGAGCTTTCTGATCTCGTCCCTACAATAAATACCTTTTGACCCACATCCTTGTCCCTGTACTGTACCCTTGGGTGGTTGAGATGCCCGTCTGCTGTCCCAGCCTGGCTTGTGGCCTTTGGTTGTCTTCCCAGGGACCCTGAACATACATTTGAATTTCCTTAATGTTTCCCGTCCTTAGCCTGGGTACCAGGTGCTTCATCAGGAGTTCCCTCCTGCACCTTCTTTGTGGCCATCTGTCATCTCCCGTCTCTCTAACCTCACTCTCTTCCTTTGGGGGCATGAAGGGACTTCAACCCAGGGCCAGCCCACTCACTCCCTGAGCTTCAGTGTTTTGCTTTCTCAAACAAAGTTCACAGTGTGGACTTTTTGGGAGTGTCAATGTTGCTCCATTCACTGCTCTCTGCAGAAGCCAGTGAGAATGGAACGTGTCCAGGAAGCCCCAGGCTGGGTCCACATTCACTTTTTGTTAACACGCGTGAGGAAAATCATTCCTGCCCCACCCCCTTCTCCCGCCACCCAAAACCCAAATCTTTCCCTGAAACAATCTCCATATCTCTCTGTGAATCCACTGCCAAGCATATGCCCCCAGGCTCAGCAGGATGTGTCATCTGTTTCTGATTGGGTGACTGTCAAAGTTCTGCTTTTTGGGTTTTCAATCTCATTGAAGGATGAGGAAGAAAGTGATCAACACAGGTTTCAGATTTTGAAGAGAAAGGAATATATTTAATGTGTACAGAGAGCAGTAATGTGACCAACTGATTGGAAATGTTCTGAATGTAACAAAAGTGATTACTTCCCCTTTGGATTTCACTGAACTGCCCTTCCTGTTTCCCAGTTCCTGATGGTTAAAACTCTCCAAATTACTGAAGCTTTGGTCAGGAGATGTGCAGCAACTCTCCACATAGCCGTAGGATGAGGGGATCTGCAGGTTCACCATGTCCTGTCTCCTCTCATCACTGTCTTCAGAGCCATTCCTGCTCCTTGGGGTATCTGATTTCCTTCCGGTGGTTGTAGAGAAAAGGAAAGATACACTGCTCTGGTATACTTAATCCCATAGAGCTACGTGCTCATGTTTCTCCCACAGTTCAGCCCCTTAATGAGGCTGCTCCAATTATATCATCTACTGAGACGAGACAAGAAAGACAAAGATTGCCTTGATGGTTCCCCTGGTCCGAAGCTTTATTTGCATGTGTATTGTATTTCCACTTGTTGACCAGCCTTGTACTGTAGGACTGTGACAACTCCTGATCTTGACGATTATATAATGAACTACCTCTGATGGGCTCCGTCCTCTCTGATGATATCAAACCGGTCAATGTCATTGTGTCCCGAGCCAATATGGAGCTGGCAATGAGGCGCTCACTGTTTCTGTTGGGTCGACCTGCTTTTGGCTTAGTAATTAGAAAGGTTTGTCCTTCTAGTCTTGGGACCAACAGTCCATGTTTTAAACAGGGTCCCTTTTCCTAAATCTGGGATATAACCCTGGCAAAAAATCTTGGATTAAAATGGTAAATTATAAAATTAAGAGTCTGCATGTTGGTGAAAGAGTTTGTGTATGTGGTGAGTGTGTGTGTGCACTTCAGCGTGTGTGTCTGTGTGTTCGTCAGTGAGTGTGTGTGTTTGACTGTCAATGTGTGTGTGTGTGTGTGTGTGTATTTGTACATCAGTGCGAGTCTGAATGTGTGCATTTCTGAGTCCAGTAGGTGAGTGTGTTTGTCTGTGAGTGTATGTGTGAGTGAATATGTTTGCATCTGAATATGAGTCAACTGTGAGTCTGAGTGTGTGTGTGTGCCTGTGGATGCACGTGTGTCTGTGTGTTTGTGTCGATCTGAATGGGTGGGGGTGAATGTCTGTGTGTGTGTAACATGAACACACAATTTGGAGCAGGAAAGGCCATCCAGCCCATCAAGTCTGCTCTGTCATTCAATCAGCTGTTGTCTGGTGGGACTGTGTCCTCTACCCTAAATTCCTGATAACATTTGACTCCCTTGCATCCTCCACCTAAAAAATATACAGTAACTCTGCCTTTCCAGTTTTCTAGGGAACAAAGTTCAAAGACTCATGACCCTGTGAGAGGAAAATATTTTCTGCTTCTCCATTGGACATAACAGACTCTTTAAATGGTCCCCCCTCATTCTAGGGTGTGTATGTGTCAGTGACAGTGTGCATGAGACAGTGTGTATGTGAGACAGTGCATGTGTCAGTGAAGTGTGTGTGGGAGTGACAGTGTATGTGAGTAACAGTGTGTGAGAGAGTGATAGTATGTGAGACAGTGTGTATGAGTGACAGTGTGAGAATGACAATGTGTGTGATAGTGACACTGTGTGTGAGAGTGACTGCGTGAGTGTGATAGTTTGTGAGTCACAGTCTGTGACAATGACAGTGTGTGAGAAAGTGACAATGTGTGAGTGTGACAGTGTGAGTGTGACAGTGTGTGTGACTGTGTCAGAGAGTAACAGTGTGTGAGTGACAGCATGTGAGTGACAGTGTGAGAGTGACAGTGTGTGAGTAACAGCATGTGTGAGAGAGTGACAGTATGTGAGAGTGACAGTGTGAGAGTGATAGCATGTGTGAGACAGTGACAGTGTGTGAGTGATAGCATGTGTGAGAGAGTGACAGTGTGTGAGAATGACAGTGTGAGAGAGTGATAGCGTGTGAGAGAGTGACAGTGTTTGAGAGTGACAGTGTGTGAGAGTGATAGTGTGAGAGAGTAACAGTGTGTGAGAATGTCTGTGTATGAGACTGTGCATGTGAGTCACAGAGTGTGAGAGTGACAGTGTGTGTGAGAAAGTGTATGAAAGTGACAGCGTATGTGAGCATGACAATGTGGGAGTGACAGTGTGTGAGAGTGATAGTGTGTGAGAGTGACTGTATGTGAGAGTGAGACTGTGTGTGAAAGTGATAGTGTGTGTATGAGCGACAGTGTGAGAGTCTCAGTGTGTAAGACATTGTGTATGTGAAACAGTGACAGTGTGCGAGTGAGAATGTGAGACAGTGACAGTGTGTGTGAGACAGAGTGTGTGAGAGTGACAATATATGTGTGAGAATAACAGTGAGTGTGAAAGTGACAGAATGTGAGAGTGACAGTGTAAAATTGACAGTGTGTGTGAAAGAATGACAGTGTGTGAGAATGACAGTGTAAGAGTGACAGTGTGTGTTAGACAAAGTGTGAGAGTGACAGCGTGTGTGAGAGTGACAGTGTGAGA
>NC_063374.1:11338768-11348768 GCF_021869965.1 Rhincodon typus
TGTGAGAGTGACAGTGTGTGTGAGAGTGACAGTGTGTGAGAATGACAGTGTGAGAGTGACAGTGTGTGTGTGAGAGTGACAGTGTGTGAGTGACAGTGTGTGAGAGAGTGACAGTGTGTGAAAGTAACAGTGTGTGAATGTGTTGTCAAGCTGGAGGTATTCTCAAGTTTTCCTTCTACAGAGACAGCCGGAGAGACAGGCAAAGTTGCAGGCAGGCTGATGCTCAGGGTCAGTGCACCTTGCTGTGATGTTGTGAGTCTGATGTAAAGTCCCTTTGTGTGTCTATGGTCTAGGATGGTCTGAACTCCATTGCAGTGCCCCATCTCATAGACAACTTGTACCTTTGCCACCTGGAAAGACAGCCTAGAACATAAAGGGAACCAGGAAGCAGAGGCTGTTGGGGTTGGGTCCATTAAGTGAAAGTTATTTGCTCAGTCTCAGCTCCCTGAATACTCACTCTGAGGTTGTTTTCTTACCTCCCAGATAAGGCAGCTTCAAGCCTCGAACTATTTCTGAAACTGTCGTATATTTTTATCCATTGGCATTTCTCCAAGGGATTTAAGTGCTGTCAAGTTGACTGCCTCGCAAAGAGAAACCTCTTTGATTGGGACCAGTCTGTATTCATGAATGTTTTGAGTTGGTATTAAAAAGCATTCTCAGATGAGGAGCTTCAGTGAATGTGGAGACACTGGGATTGTCCTCCTCAAATCACAGAATTTCAAAGGAGGGGTATCAAATTACACACAGCCAGGAGGGGCTTTGATCCAGTAAATTCAGATTCATGAACTCTGGGTGACAATGGTGGCACAGTGGTTAGCACCTGCTGCTTCACAGTGCTAGGGACCAAGGTTTGATTCCATCCTCAGACCACTGTCTCTGTGCAGTTTGCACATTCTCCCTGTGTCTGTGTGGGTTTCTTCTGGGTGCTCTGGTTTGTCGACGTGCAGGTTAGGGTGGATTGGCCATGCTAAATTGCCCCATAGTGCCCAGGTTAGGTGGGTTAGCCATGGGAAATGTTGGTTTACAGGAGAATAGTGGGTGGGTCTGGGTGGGATGCCCTTTGGAGGTTTGCTGCAGACTCAATGAGCTGAATGGCCTTTTTCCACACTGTAGGGATTCTATGATACCCACTTGTAGGAATGTCAATAACTGCAGCTGCAATAGGAAACAGACAGATTGCAGGTGATTGATATAAGGGAAATGAACAGTTTGGGTTTGGAATGTACTGTCTGATAGGACAGTCAACCCAGATACGATTGTAATTTTCAGAAAGGAATTGGATAACTACTCCAAATGGGAGATTATTGGGATGTGTGGAACAAACTGATCAGTGGTACTATAACAAAAGAGCTAGGACACACACAGTGGGTTGAATAGCTTTCTGTTCTGTTTTATCTTATGCAATTCAATGATTTTAGGATAAAGCTGCCATATTTGCTCAAGCATTTACGTACAGTGAATTCTGCATCTAAAAGGACAGCCTGCCTGCAACTTTGGCTGTCTCACCGCTGTCCCTGTAGAAGGGAAACTTGAGAATACCTCCAGGTGCACAATATGTCCGTGTTCAACAAATAAACAATCAATGCAGCCTCAGACTGTCCATGGAGAATGTTCAGCGAAAACTTGAGATCCTTGCAACTCGAACCAAGGGGTGAGTGCTGGGAGGGAATGTGTAAGCACCTCCTGGGCTTTAGTCTCTGCAAATGGTGTATGAATAACAAGAAAATCCTGACAGATTCTCCCGTTCCCTCTCTCTATCTATTCCTCCTACTGCTTCTCTCTCTCTATTTCTCCAGTTCCCTCTCTCTATCTATTCCTCCTACTGTTTCTCTCTCTCTATTTCTCCCGTTCCCTCTCTCTACCTATTCCTCCTACTGCTTCTCTCTATTTCTCCCGTTCCCTCTCTCTCTCTATTCCTCCCTCTCTCTCTATTCATCCCATTCCCTCACTATCTCCATTCCCCCACACCCTCTATCTCTATTCCTCCCTCCCTCTCTCTCTCTATTTCACCCATTCCCTCGCTGTCTCTATTCCTCCCTGCCTATTCCTCCCACTCCCTCTCTCTCTGTTCTTCCCTGTCCCTCTCACTCTATTCCTCCCTCTCCCTCTCTATCTCTGTTCCTCCCTGTCCGTCTTTCTCTATTCCTCCCTCTCTCTCTATTCCCCCACTCCCTCTCTCTCTATTCCTCCCTCCATCCCTCCCTCTATTTCGCCCATTCCCTCACTGTCTCTATTCCTCCCTGCCCTCTCTGCCTATTCCTCCCACTCCTCTCTCTCTTCTTCCCACGGCCTCGCTCTCTCTATTCCTCCCACTCCCTCTCTGTTCCTCCCTGTCCCTCTCTCTCTATTCCTCCCTCACTCTCTCTCTATAGGCCCACTGCCTCACTCTCTCTATTCCTCTCTCTCTCTCTATTCCTTCCACTCCCTCTCTATCTCTGTTCCTCCACTGTCTCTATTTCTCCCATTACCTCAAGCTCTCTATTCCTCCCTCTCTCTCTATTCCCCCTACTCCCTCTCTCTCTGTTCCTCCATGTCCCTCTCTCTCTATTCCTTCCTCTCTCTCTCTCTATACCCCCACTGCCTCGCTCTCTATTCCTCCATCTCTCTCTATTCCTCTCTCTCTCTCCATTCCTCCCTCTCCCTCTCTCTTCCTCCCTCCCTCTCTCTCTATTTCTCCCATTCCCTCTCTATTCCTCCCACTCCCCCCTCTCTATTTATCCCATTCCCTCACCATCTCTTTTCCTCCCACTCCCTCTCTCTCTCGATTCCTCCCTTCCTCTCTCTCTATTCCTCCCTCTCTCTGTCTCTCTATTCATCCCACTCCCTCTCTCTCTCCCTCCCACTCCTTCTCTCTCTCTTCCCTCCCTTGCTATCTCTATTCCTCCCCCCTCTCTTTCTCTATTCCTTCCACTGCCTCTGTCTCTCTATTCCCCCCACTCTCTCCCTCTCTATTCTAACTTGTGCTCCCCATTTTCCCATTGTCCTTCTCTATCCCTCACTCTTTCTCACCGTCTCTCTATTCCTTTCTTTCTCTCTCTCTATTCCTCCTACTGCCTATCTCTTGATTCCCCCCACTATCTCTCTATTTCTCCAATCTCCCCACTTTGTGTCTCAGTTTCCCTCTCTTTCTCCCTCTCTCTTCAGCTGTCCTGTCTCTCTCTCTTTCCCTGTCTCTCCTGTCTTTCTCTCTCTGTTTCCTTCTCTCTCTCCCCCCTCTCTCTCTCTGTCTCCCCCCCCCCTCTCTGTATGTCTCTTACTCTCCACTCTCTCTGTCTCTATGTCTCTCTGTTTCGTCTGCCTCTCTCTCTGTCTCCCGCTCTCTCTCTCCTTGTATGTCTTGCACTCTCCCACTCTCTCTCTCTGTCTAAATTTAACTCACAGTGTGAGCTGTCTCATTGCTTGTCAAACAGGATAAGTAGGGAGCAGCTGGGCCCTGCCACTCCCTGAAATTTTATACTAACCTTTCGCCATGACCCTTCAGTCCAACAGTGTGATTGGTTGTGGCTGGGTTGGGGCAGTGAATGACCTCTGACATTGTTCCAGGCCTAATATAGGCCTTGAATTCAAAGCCTTAAACCTTGAGCAAACTGAGGTGAGAGCAGGGGTTGATACAGAGACAGAGTAAAGAAACAATGGTCTCCAAGCCTCACTTTTCTCTCCAAATGACAGAAATGGTAATAGCAACAGAAATCAGGAAGAGTATCTCAAATGCAGGATAGAGGCTAAGGCTGGAATAAGGAAGTCTAAGAGAAAGTATAAGGAAAGGATGGTAGCCTGTGCTAAAACAAATAATAAAATGTTTTTCAAACATGCTAGTGGTAAAAGATCTGTGAAGGATTGAGTGGGGCCCATAAGGACCAAGCAGGGTAAGCTGCTCACTGAAGTCAAAGATATGGTAGAGGTACTAAATGAGTACTTACCTTCTCTCCTTACCAAATTAGAAAATTGTGACAATGACCTATTGAAAATGTGGCGTTGAGCGACTGAGAAGTGTGGTGATAAATAAAGAAGAGGTGCTAAAAAGCACTCCAGATAGAATTCACCAGGCCCAAATGGGATGCATCCTAGAACACTGAGAGAGTTAAGGGAGCAAATTGCAAAGCCATTGACAGAAATTTTCCAGGCCTCTCTGAACACAGGATTGTCCCAGGAGAACTGGGGGATTGCAAATGTGACACTGTTGTTTAAAACATGGGCAAATGATAACCCAGGAGATTATAGACCTGTCAACTTGACATCAATAGTGGGAAAACTGATGGAGGCTATAATACAGGACAAGGTAAATAACTTGGAGAAAAATAAGGTATACTAGACAGTCAACATGGCTTTGTCAAGGGCGGGTCATGTCTGACAAATTTTATTTCTTTCATGAGGTGACATGCACAGCGTATGAGGTAGTGCTGTAGATGTTGTATATTTGGAAAGCATTTGATACAGTGCCACATGGCAGGTTGGTTAGCAAATTAGAAATTGTTGATATTCACGGGCCCTTGGCAGCATGCATTAGAAATTGGATAAACGAGAGGAAACAGATAGCTACAGATGGGTGTTTCTCAGATTGGAGACGAGTTGAAAGTGGTGTTTCCCAGGGATCAGTGACGGGACCCTTGCTTTTTCTGATTTATATAAACAATTTGGAGATGGGTGTTGAGAGTAAAATCTCTAAATTTGCGGATGATATTAGGCTAGGGAAAATAGTGAATTGTTAGAATGATGCTGAGCAAATTCAGAGGGATATTGACAAGTTGGTCAAATAGGCAAACACCTGGCAGGTGAATCTCATTGCAGAGAAATGTGAAGTTATGCATTTTGGTAGAAGAAACACAGAGACACAGTACAGGCTCAATGATCCAACTTTGAGGGGAGTACAGAAGCAGAGAGACCTCTGGTTTCACGTGCATGATTCTCTGAAGGTAGTCAGGCAAGTTGAAGCTGTTGTTAAGAAGGCAATAGGATTCCTGGGTTTATAAATATCTGCATAGAGTATAAAAGCGAGGAAGTGATGCTACACCTCTACAAATTATTGGTCAGACCACATTTGAACTATTGTGTTTAGTTTTGGGCACCTTATTCAAGTAAGGATATTAAAGCCCTGGAGAGAGTTTAAAGGAGATTTATTAGAATGATACCAAGAATGAAGGATTTTAGATACATGATTGGAGAGGTTGGACTTATTCTCCTTGGAGCAGACAAGATTAAGAAATGACTTTACTGAAGTGTTCAAAATTATGAACAATTTTGACAGGATAAAGAAGATATTCTGTTAACGCTAGTTAGTATTTCAGTAACTAGGGGTCACAATTTTAAGATTGTCAACAAGGGAGCTAGAGTGAGATGAGGAGAAACTTCTTTAATCAGAGAGTTGTTAGGATTTGGAATGTGCTGCCTGGTCGAGTGATGGAGACGGATTCCATAGGCGTAGGTATAGCTGGGTAGCTCTTTCAGGAACCAATACAGACAAAACGGATCAAATGGCCTCCAAGTGCAGTGTAAAATTCGACAATTCTATAAGTCTTGTCGATTGTGAAGTCAGGTTTCAGAGACAGCGTTTGAACTGCAGGAGACTTCAGCGGCTACTGGAGGGGTCCAAATCACATTTCTCTTTGCTCATATGTTCAGACCTTGCAAATACTACCCCAACCCACATAATTACTTCCAACACCTTGTAAATACCACTGCACTCCACACAAATACCCCTAAGACCCAGTAAATATCACCACACTCTACACAAATACCCCCAAGACCCTGTAAATATCACCACACTCCATGCAACCACTGCTAGACCCTGCAATTACCACACAAATCCAGACAAGTACCTTCAGACTCCTCAAGTAACTCTTCACCACACAATATCTCAATAAAATAATGAAACCCTCCCCATAAATACATTCAGAGCTCACAATTATGACCTGCATCTGCTATTTACACTCCTTACACACAACCCATTTTGCACAGAGCCCATAAACAAACTCCCTAACCACATCCCTATACAATGCCCCCATTTACATCCACTATAAATACTCCTACATACACACAATTACAGTCCTCATCTATAAAACATCCTCTATACAAATCTTCTCTAAACAATTCCTGATACCTATCCCCAGTACACATCCTACACAACACCCACTATACTTTTATCGATAATAACCAAAAGAACTGTGGATGCTATATATCAGAAACAAAAACAGAAATTGCTGGAAAAGCTCAGCAGTTCTGGCAGCATCTGTGGAGGGAAATTGGAGTTAACGTTTCGGATCCAGTTCTGAGGAAGGGTCTCTGGACCCGGAACGTTAACTCTGATTTCCCTTCACAGATGCTGCCAGACCTGCTAAGCTTTTGCAGCAATTTCTGTTTCGATACACACTTTCAAATTTGTATGCACCCCAATACACGGTCTTTTTATGTCAAGCCAGAAACAGATTCTCTTTATACATGCCCCGTACATTTTCTCAATATACGTCCCTCTATATACATTCTGTATACACAGACCCATATATAAATTCCCTGTATATAACCCTATACACATCCCCTGTACCATCCACTCTGCACATCACTCATACACATCCCTCATATATCCACACATAACTGTTTCCATCTCCCACGTCCTACAAACCCCTTCCCTCCCCCACCTCCATTTCCTAACCTCAACCACCTTTTCACCAGATCCCCTCCTTCCTCAACCCCATCCCTCCTTCTCCTCTCACATTCCTCCTTCTCCTTCCCTTCCCCCACCATCCTTCCTTTCCCTAACTCTCCTTCCTCTCCTCCTTACCACACCATTCCTGAGCCCACTTACCAACTTCCCCACCCCCACCCCCACTTTCCCCTCCCCGAACCCTCTCCTTCCCCTTCCCTACCCCACTTTCCCCCTCCCCCCTCCTCTCCATCCCGACCCCCACCCCACAGTTCTCCTCCCCACCCTCTCCTTCCCCTCTGCTACCCCACTTTCCCCTCTCCCATCCTCTCCATCCCCACCCCCACCCCAAGTTCCCCTTTCCAGCCTCTCCTTCCCCTACCCCACTTTTCCCTCACTCCCCCCACTTTGCCCTCTCCCACCTCTCTTTGCCCTCCCTCACCCCACTTTCCCCTTCCCCTCCCTCTCCATCCTGTTCCCCACCCTATGTTCCCCTCCCCCATCATCTCCTTCTCCACCCTATCCCTTTTCCCAATTCCCTCTCACTCCTCCTCACCCCAGTACACCAGGTCTTCCATCCTGTGCCACCCCTTCCTCTCTGGCCATGCCCCTTTGCGGGGGGGGGGGAGGCTCACAAAATGGGTACGAATGCTGCAAAGGCGCTGGGTGCAATGGAGGTTGTTGCTGTGAAAGTTTTCAGGCTACCAGTGGCCACTGGATTAACTTTCCTTTGACTTGGCGCAAGCTGCCACAGATCGAGTTACTGCAATAATAGCTGAGAGATGGGTGAGCACAGACACATGCAGGGCGTTCCCAGAAGACATTCCCTATATGGAGAGGTATTCCTTCTTCATGGTTCCCTCTGATTGGTCCTCTCTTTTCCTAACATGGCTGTGTCTATCTCTCAAGCTGAGAGCTTCCTTTCATTGGGACTGAATTGCTGCTATTTCACCTTGAATGGGCCTGGTAAAATGAGCCGCAGCCCCTTCTCCAAATATGGAGTGTGAGACTGACAATTCCTTCTGGGGATCTGAGTGTGCAGCCAGCCTGGGATCTACTGGGGACTATAAAAGTCAGTGAGCCACCAAGCAGCTCCATCCTACCTCCATCCTCACCTAGACCTCTCTCGCTCTCTCTCCTAGGAGCCGGTAAGACCCAAATTCTCGCTCTTTCTTATGTGACAGGCAAGTTGTGGGGGGGAGCGGGGAGGGGATAGTGGGCTTTCAACCGGGAGAGAGTTGAGCAAGCAGAAATGAACAGTAACAATAACGGCACATGCACCAAAGGTGAAATAAGGGAAAAGTAGTACATTCTAAGTAAATTAGAAACAGAAAAAGAGAAGAAATTATCAAAGCAAATACAAATAACAGGGAAAAGGAGTGGGGTTAGGAAATTGTGTGAGGTGTTTGGGTGAATAAGATACTTACATTTCTGGCTAAAAATAACGATTGGTAAAATCCAAAAACGTGGTTGCTTCTCCCGTTGTCACAGCGTCATTTTTCTTTTATACAAAAGGATAGCTTGCCCCAACTGCACAGTGATTGACTCAGGCCTTTGTAGTAATGTCCCTACCTCTGAGCCAGGAGGCCTGGGTTCAAGTCCCACCTGCACTCGAGGTGTCCCTCAAACAGCCTGGTTAGAAATATCCAGCACAGCTGCCTCTGATCAGTTACCTCTGGGATGCAGATTCTCAGCGTAGCTGGCAATGTGGCTTTCTGTCAATGGCCAACTGAAGAATGGGAATCCTTTGGGACTAAACACTGTCCCAATCTCTTGAAAATCAGCTTCTATGGTATCCAATGTCAGTAACATGGTTCCCTCCTTCCTTCTCTCCAAAGGAAGTGTTGGGTTTGGAGCAGGCAAAGTTCTCGCTGACAGTATAATAAAAATTGACAATTTTGCCTGTCTTTCCCTGGCTTCTCCCTGGGTCAATCTGGCTGGGTACAGCCCCTGATGGACCTGCATTCCTCATTTGCCATTCCCCTGCGCATGTTCTCCTTCTCTCTCCTCATTCCATTTTGCCCCTCTGCTTTCCACATTTCCTCCTTCCCCTATCTTCCCAATTCCCTCCTCATTCTCCCCCTCCTTCTCTCTTTTACCCCTTCCTGCTCCACTCCAAATGTTTTCATCAAAACTTAACATAAACACCACCCTCACCCACCCTGCCCCCACCCCTGGAGAGACCATCTGCGAACCGCACTGTGAATGGGCAAATGGGGCCAATGGGAATGGAATTCGATCTGGGGGTAAACCTTGACCTGCTAATGGCTGGGAAACATTGATTTAGTTGCACTGTCCTGAACACAGACTGACTGAGCCACTTTTGAAAACTGCTGCCCTTGACTGACCTGAGTCAAGTGTGAAGGTCATGCAGGACAGGCTGCACTCACCAGGTCTACCATCGCTGCCCCATCTTCATAATCTGCAGATTTATTCCTCCCTCTTCTCTGGGATCTGAATTCCACCATTCATCCTTCTCCTGAACTTAGACTTCGGAGGAAAGTTGCTCAGTCATTAAGAATAGGGTGGGAGATTTTGGAAGGGAAGGTTGAAGAAGAGGGGGAGCCCAGAAGGACTTAGGAATGAAGAAGGAACTGGGGGAAGCTGGAGAATATTCAGCTCAGTTCTAACCCCAAGGCGCCAGGGCAACTAACGTAATTCCTGGGATGGAGGGATTGTCCTATGTGGAAAAATCAAATGTCCTGGGGCTGTGTTCCATGGAGTGTAGAAGAATGAGAGGTGATCTCATCTAAACAAACAAATCCTTACAGGGATGGACATAAGTAGAAATATAAGGATGTGACGTCTAGGGCCAGGGGACAAAGTGTCAGGACATGGAGCATGTGCTTTAGGACTGAGATGAGGAGGAATGTCTTCACTCAGACAGTGGGGGAATTTTTGGAATTCTCTATCCCAGAAGCTGTGGATACTCAGTCATTGAACATATTCAAGACAGAGCTCAATACATTTCTAGATGTTAAAGACATCAAGAGACATGGGGATAGCATAGAAAAATAGTGTTGAAGTGCAAGATCAGCCATGATTTCATTGAATGGCAGGTTGGGTTTGAAGGGCTGGACAGCCACCTGCTGCTGTATGTTCTGAAATACACTGAGTACTGTCTTTCATGAGGGTAGCAGGGAGATGAATTACTTGTGGGACAGGGGCTGGGCTGCTGTGTCTCTTTGTGAAATCTGTGTGTGTGCTTCAAAACGTTTGTAACTATCTTTTCCTCCCATGGCAGAAATCCCTCACCATGTGCGACGACGAGGAAACCACCGCGCTGGTCTGTGACAACGGTTCTGGCCTGGTAAAGGCCGGCTTTGCCGGTGATGACGCTCCCAGGGCTGTCTTTCCTTCCAT
>NC_063374.1:11353768-11367331 GCF_021869965.1 Rhincodon typus
GACCTCTAGCTCCCAAGCTGAGAGGCACCGGGTCCCCTGAGCTTCATAGTCAACTTTGGACAGTGTTGAGTTATGAGATTCACACTCATCGAGTTCCCCTTCTGCTAAATCATGCTGGAATATTTTCAGGGTCCACTTGATGTTGTAGGAAACTGCCCATATATGTCCAGTCCCCAAAAAGCTGAACAAATCCAACCCCGGCCAATTACCGTCCCATCAGTCTACTCTCGATCATCAGTAAAATGATGGACGGTGTCAGTAACAGCGCTATCACACAGCACCTGCTCAGTAATAACCTGCTCAGTGACACACAGTTTGGGTTCTGCCAGGGCCACTCAGCTCCTGACCTCATTACAGCCTTGGTTCAAACATGGACAAAAGAGCTGAATTTCAGCCTCAAGATTAGAGGGAGCAGATTTAGGACTGAATTGAGAAGTAATTTCTTCACCCAGAGGGTTGTTAATCTATGGAATTCCTTGCCCAGTAAAGTAGTTGACGCTACTTCAGTAAACGCTTTTAAAAAAAAGGTAGATTTTTTTTGAACAATAAAGGAATTAAGGGTTATGGTGAGAACGCGGGTAAGTGGATCTGAGTCCACGAAAAGATCAACCATGATCTTATTGAATGGCAGAGCAGGCTCGAAGGGCCAGACGGCCTACTCCTGCTCCTAGTTCTTATGTTCTTATGAAGTGAGAGTGACAGCCCTTGGCATCAAGGCTGCATTCGACAGAGCGCGGCATCAAGAAGCCCTGGCAAAACCGCTGTCAATGGGTATCAGGGGGCAAACCCTACTGGTTGGAGTCATACCTGACACATAGGAAGATGTTATGGTTAGTTGGAGGGCAGACATCACAGCTCTGGGACATCTCCGCGGGAGTTCCTCAGGATAGTGTCCTAGGCCCAACCATCTTCAGCTGTTACATTAAAGGCTTTCCCTCAATCATTAGATCATATGTGGGGATGTTCACTGATGATTGCACAATGTTCAGCACTACTTGCACCTCCTCAGATGCTGAAGCAGTACACATCCAGGATAGAAAGGGTAAACACAAGAGCATGTTCCTCAAGGTCAGGGAGTCCAGAACCAAGGGTCATAGGTTAAACCAATGGAGCAGACCATGTATGATTGAGATCAGGAGAAATGTCTTCACCCAAAGGGTAGCCAGCCTATGGAATTCTCTGCCGCAGAAAGCGGCGAAGGCCAAAACAATGAATATTTTCAAGAAAGACTTAGGTACAATTCTGAGGGTTAAGGGTATGGGAGGAAGGCAGGAACAGGGTACTGAGGTGGACATTCAGCCATGATCACATTGATAAGCAGAGAGGCTCAAAGGGTGGAATGGATCAGTGCTGAGGGAACGCAACAGTCAGAGGATCAGTGCTGAGACAGCGCCGCACTGTCGGAGGGTCAGTGCTGAGATAGCGCCGCACTGTCAGAGGGTCAGTGCTGAGGGAGCCCCTCACTGTCGGAGGGTCAGTGCTCAGAGAGCGCTGCACTGTCGGAGGGTCAGTGCTGAGACAGCGCCGCACTGTCGGAGGGTCAGTGCTGAGGGAGCCCCTCACTGTCGGAGGGTCAGTGCTCAGAGACCGCCACACTGTCAGGGGGTCAGTGCTGAGGCAGAGTCGCACTGTTGGAGGGTCAGTGCTGAGGGAGCGCCACAGTGTCAGAGGGTCAGCGCTGAGGGAGTGGGCACTGTCGGAGGGTCAGTGCTAAGGGAGCGCCACACCATCGGAGGGTCAGCGCTGAGGGAGTGCCGCACTGTTAGAGGGTCAGCGCTGAGGGAGAGCCGCACTGTAGGAGGGTCAGTCCTGAGGGACGGCCACACCCTCGGAGGGTCAGTGGTGAAGGAGTGTCGCACTGTGGCTTGCACTGTGATTCCAATCAGATGTTAGACTGATTGCCTCTGAATGGGTTGTGAGGAACCTGTCATGTATTATCAATAGGGAGTCCCTGAGTTTCCTCCATGTCCTGGGGGCAACATTCTTCCTTCAATCATCACTAAACGAAAAGCCATTTAAAATTGGCTTCACATCATTTCTTCTTTGTGGGATTTGTTAGATTTGTCAGAAATGGCTCTCATTTTGCCTCAGAACAAGTACTTCGTTTGAAGTTATTTTATTGTGTTTGAATGAGTTAAAGAAGCCTTTGACACTGTGCAGATCACATAGAATTAAATATGGAGCAAAATGAAGCAGTCCCATTCTTAATGGGATTTGTGTAAACACCATATTCTCCAAAAGGATGTTGGACACGGTGCAAAGCACTGGAGATATTTGGGAATGTTTACTCCTGAATGGATTGTTAAAGATCTACCAGGCTCTGGCAAATGGCTTTGTTTATGTCTCCTTCAGCAGCCCTTCCACTCCAGGGATTTTCTGCCACTTTACAGATCTGTTTCTGATTGAAATTCTGTTATCAACTCTCACTCCCAGAACCACAACCTGAATCAGCCTTTCTTTACTTCCAACCACATCATTTGGGTATCTCCGCTGGTCCAATGTTTGCGCCCCTGGTTGCGCCTTGAGAAGGTGGTAGCGAGCTTCCTCCTTGAACTGCTGCAGTCCACCTGCTGTAGGTTGATCCACAATGCCCTGACGGAGGGATTTGAAGGAACAACGATATATTTCCAAGTCAAGGTGGTAGTGCCTTTGAGCGGAACTTGAAGAGGGTGGCAGTCCCATGTATCTACTGCCCTTGTCCTTCTAGCTGGAAGTGTTTGTGAGTTTGGAAGGTTCTGTCTAAGGATCTTTGGCGAACTTCTGCAGTGCATCTAGTAGATAGTACACACTGCTGCTAATGAGCCTTGGTGGTGGACAGAATGGGTGTTTGAGGATGTGGTGCCAATCAAATGGGGGCTGCTTTGTCCTGGATGGTACCAAGCTTCTCGAGTTTTGTTGGACCTGCATCCAACTAGGCAAGTAGGGAGTATTCCGTCACACTGCTGATGTGTGTCTTGTAAAAGGTGGTCAGGCTTAAGGGAGTCAGGAGGTGAGTTATTTGCTGCAATATTCTTAGCCTCTGACCTGCTCTTGAGCCACTTTATTTATATGGTGAATCCAGTTCTGTTTCTGGTCAATGCTAACTCCCAGGATGTTGATTATTGGGGTGTCAGTGATGGTAATGCCATGAAATGTCAAGGGGTGATATCATGCAGAGTGAATCGAATTGGCTGAAGATTAGTGTCTGTGATGCTGGCAACCACTGGAAGAGGCTGCGATGGATCATCTACTCAGCACTTCTGGCTGAAGATTGTTGCAAATGCTTCAGTCTTATCTTTTGCACTGATATGCTGGGCTCCACTATGGTTGAGGATGGGGATTTTTAGAGTCAAAGTCATAGATTTTTAGAGTCATAGAGTCATAAAGTTGGACAAATTCAGTCCAATTTGTCCATGCCAACCAGATATCCTAAATTAATCTAGTCCCATTTATAGAATCACAGAATCCTTACAGTGGAGAAACAGGCCATTGAACCCATCGAGTCCACACTGACCCTCTGAACAGCTACCATGCCCCTACCCTGTCCCTGTAATCCTGCATTTCCCATGGCCAATCCAACTGACCTGCACATCTTTGGACTATAGGAGGAAACCAGAGCACCTACAGGAATCACGTTCGGACACAGGCAAAACGTGCAAACTCCGCACAGACAGTTGCTTAAAGCTGGAATCGAACCTGGGTCCCTGGTGTTGTGAGACAGCATTTGGCCCATATCCCTCTAAACCCTTCTTATTCATATACCCATCCAACTGCCTTTTCAATGCTTAATTGTACCAGCCTCCACCACTTCCTCTGGCAATTCATTACAAACACACACGACCTTCTTCACGAAAAAGTTTCCCCTTAGGTCCCTTTTATATCTTTCCCGTCTACCCTTAAACCTATGCCCTACCCTAAGTAAAAGACCTTGGCTATTCACCCTGTCCATGCACTTCATTATTTTATATATGTCTATAAGGTCACCCTTTCAGCCCCTGATGATCCAGGGAAAATAGCCCCAGCCTATTCAGCCTCTCCCTACAGCTCAAACCCTCCAATCCAGGCAACATCGCTGCAAATCTGTTCTGAACTCTTTCAAGTTTAACAACATCCTTCTTATAGCAGGGAGACCAGAATTGAATGCAGTATTCCAAAAGTGGCTTAACCACTGCCCTCTCAAGCCACAACATGATATCCCAAATCCTGTACTCAATGCGCTGACCAATAAAGGCAAGTGTACCAAATGCCTTCTTCACTATCCTGTCTACCAATGACACCACCTTCAAGGAACTATGAACCTGCAGTCCAAGGTCTCTTTGTTCAGCAACATTCTCCAAGACCCTATCATTGAGTGTATCAGTCCTGCCCTGATTTGCCCTATCAAAATGCAACACCTCACATTTATCTAAATTATACTCCATCTGCCACTCCTCAGCCCATTGGCCCATCTGATCTAGGTTCCATTGTACTCTGAGGTAACCTTCCTCACTAACCACTACACCACCAATTTTGATATCAGCTGCAAACTTACTAACTATTCCTCCTATATTCAGATATTTAAGGAGCCTCCTCATCCAGTGAGTTATTTAATTGTCCATCACCGTTTAATACTGGATGTGACAGGACTGCAGAGCTTAGATCTGATCCATTGGTTGTGAGATGGCTCAGCACTAACAATCACTTGCTGCTTATGCTGTTTGACATGCAAATAGTCCTGTCTGATAGCTTCACCAGTTTGAGACCTCATTTTTAGGTATCCCTGGCACTGCTCCTGGCATGCCCTCCTGCACCCTCCATTGAAAGAGGGCTGAACCCCTAGAATGATGGGAAAAGTTCAGTGAGGGATATGCTGGGCCATGAGGTTGCAGATTGTGTTGTAGCATGATTCTGCTACAGTTGATGAATGACAATGCCTCATAGATGACTGGTGAGGATGAGGTCAAGTATGTTTTTCCCTCTTGTAGGTTCCCTCAGCATCTTCCTCAAACCCAGCCTAGCAGCTACATCTTTCAAACCTCAGGCAACTGACTCACCAGCAGCACTCCCGAGCCACTCTTGCCTGTGAACATTGACAGTCTCAAAATTCTGCAGCCTTCTCACCCTCAGTGCATGCTCTAAGTGGTGTTCATCAGCCAATGAAGGGACTTGGCAGAACCTGGCCATCAGCAAGAGGGTTCCTTTCCCGCGATTGACATTTATAGAGTCAGGAGTTGGAACAGGACATAGTAAGGAATGGTGATGGTGGATGGCTGGGAAATTTCTGTAAAGTATGATTCTGTGAGTACGATTCTGTCAGACTGTTCCTGGAATAGAGACAGGACTCCCAGATTTCAAGGCAGGTACGCACTGTTGGTCAGTGCTAAGGAAGCTCTACATTGTCAGGGGGGTTAATGCTGAGGGAGAGCTGCACTGTCAGAGGGTCAGTGCTAAGGAAGCTCCACATTGTCAGGGGGGTTAATGCTGAGGGAGAGCTGCACTGTTCGATGGTCAGTGCTGAGGGAGCGTCACACTGTTGGAAAGTCAGTTATAGACTGGAGACTAATCAAGGGATTCGAGGTGGTATTTATATAGAATAACAGATAACAAGGAACAGGTTATAGACTGGAATCTAATCGAGGGATTTTGGTGTGGTTTATATATAAAAAACAGATCTCTGAGAGTGAGTTACTGACTAATTGATTCCTGCCCATCTGCTAGCTGGGATTATTGGAGATCCCAAGCAGGTGGGTGGGCTGGCTCTCTGGGTGATCCAGTCACACTCTCCTGCTGCCATTGCCCTGTAATGACTTACAGACAATGAACAGCTAATCTATTTGGCACTGTGATTTCAGAACCCACAATCTGGCCCATCGCTGACTCTGGAGAATCTCAACCTGGGAGTGTCAGCGTCAGGGGAAGCCGAGTTAGCAACTTAATGCTGAGGGCTGCCCTTTGAATGAACTCACTCAGTGCCCAACAAACAAGGCGTGTCTACAAATGAATTAATCACTGTCATTACTTTCAAAGTGCAGGCCTGCACGTCAGCCCCTCTGTGGTTTCTGTCTTTTTCTCATTATTATCTGCTTCATTTTTCATTCAGGGCATGTGACTATCTGTGCATTTGATGCTATCCAAGTTACCAAGAAATGGCTGCAGGTATAAAGAATATAAAAGAGAGTCTGGCTCAACAGCTCCAGGGATGTGTATTTACTGCTCCACTTGTCCCATCTAAACCAGCAGCAGAACCCTCTTCTCCTTCATCTGCTTTTCCACTTCCCTTCAAATGTCTCAAAACAATTCACCTCAGAGATCGGCTGTAGGAGTGAGTTCCACAATTGCACCTCCAACCTTCACTCCCAGTAAATGCTGCCTGGCCAGTGATACCCTCATTCAATGAATGAATAAAAAAAACTGGCTGAAGAGCCTTCTCAAATTCCCCATTGCACTTACTGCTAACTGCCTAATGGAAATAGTCTGCATCTCAACTAATTGGAATAAACTTGTTCAGATGTTCTGTCACACACGTCAGGGACAGGTGGGGCTTAAACCTGGATCTCCTGGCTCACAGGTAGAGACATTGCCACTGTACCGCAACAACTAAGTCTCCAGTTACACTATTAGCAACAAGAAGAACCATTCTATCTCAATTCACTTAATCAAAACTTTTCATCATTCAAAGACCCTTGATAAGTCATTCTTCAGCATTCTTGTTCCAAAGGAGGAGCTCCAGTCTGTCAATCCTTTCCTGATAAACAAAACCACTCATTTCTGATATGCTCTCATAAAACCTCCCTCTTGTGTGTCTCAGTATCCCTTTATAATATGGCAACCAAACTACACACCATATTTAAGTCTGGTCTAACCAAGGTTCAATACTAGTTCAGCATAAACTTCCCTTCTTTCCAATTCTACTTCAGGATTGTACAAGATTAAAATAAAAGGCCAACAATGTTGCAGAAATTAGCAGTAAATCTGTGGATTGGGAGGATTATGGAATACAGCAAAGGAGGAACCAAGAAGCTGATAAGGAAATGAACACTATCTAACAATCTAACAAAAGGAGAAAAATGGACTCTAAAAGTTTCTGTAGGTACATAAAAAGGAAATCTTTGGCCAAAACGAATACAGGCCCATTACAGGCAGAGTCAGGAGAATTCATAACAGGGAATGGAAAAAGGAAGGTCAAAGAAATGGCAGAGAAGCTAAAGGCATACTTTGTGTTTATCTTCACAGAGGAAGACACAAGAAGTCTCCCTGAAATAAATGAGATCCAAGGGTCTAGTGAAAGAGTGAAAATACTTTATATTCATAATAAAGCAGCAATGGAGAAATGAATGGATCTGAAAATTGACAAATGCTCAGGATCTGATGATCTTCATTGAGAGTAATGAAAGAGATGGGTTCCAGAGATAATTCATTGCTAGTCATCTTCCAAAACTCCATTGATTCTAGAATAATTCCTGTGGATTAAAGGGTTGCAAATGTAACCCCAAGGGAGAAAAACCAGAGTGCCAGAGACCTGTCAGCCTAATATCAGTCTTAGGGAAAATGCCAGAATCGGTTATAAAGGATATGATTACTTGATGTTGAGAAAATAATTGTCTGATTGGACAGAATCAACATGGATTAATGAAGTGGAAATCACATTTGGCAAATCTACCAGTTTTGTTTAGGATGTTACCTGAAGAGTCAGTAAGGAGAAGACCAGTGGATATGATGTAATTGGATTTTCAGAAGACTTTTGGAAAAAGTCGCAGACAAAGGTTCACAAACATAATTTGGGCAGATGAGATTATGGTGATATATTAGTGTGGAGTGAGGATTGGTTAACAGCAAAAAGCAGAGAGTGGGAATAGATGGGTCATTCTCAGGCTGGCAGGTTGTGACCAGTGGGATACTGCAAGGAACAGTGCTTAGATGAATATAGAGTAGATAGGAGTGATGCAGGATAGATCTGGGAGGGTGCAGGTTTGATTTGGGTGGGTACAGGGTTGATCTGGGAGAGTTCAGTGTTGATCTGGGAGGGTACAGGGTAGATTTGGGAGGGTACAGGGTTGGTCTAGGAGGGTTCAGGGTTGATTTGGGAGGGTAAAGGGTTGGTTTGCGAGGATTCAAGTCTCCCTACTATTGGAATGATGCTGTGAAACTTGAAAGGGTTCAGAAAAGATTTACAAGGATATTGCCAGGGTTGGGGGGTTTGAGCTATAGGGAGAGGCTGAATAGACTGGGGATATTTTCCCTGGAGCATCGGAGGCTGAGGTGTGACCTTATAGAAGTTTATAAAATCATGAGGGGCATGGATATGGTAAATAGACAAGGTCTTTTTCTTGGCATGGGGGAGTCCAAACTTAGAGGTCACATGTTTAAGGTGAGAGGGGAAGGATGTAAAAAAGACCTAAGGGACAACTTGTTCCTGCAGAGGGTGGTGCGTGTATGGAATGAGCTGCCAGAGGAAGTGGTGGAGGCTGGTACAATTACAACATTTAAAATGCACCTAGATAGGTATATGAATAGGAAGGGTTTAGAAGGACATGGGCCAAATGCTGGCAAATGGGACTGGATTTATTTAGGATATCTGGTCAGCAAGGACCAGTTGGACTGAAGGGTCTGTTTCGATGCTGTTCATCTCTATGACTCTATTTCAGAGGGACCAGGGTTGATTTGGACAGGCTTAATGAGTGGGCAAATGCATGTGGATGCAGTTTAATACAGATCAATGTGAGGTTATCCACTTTCATAGCAAAGGCTGGAAGACAGATTATTATCTAAAAGGCGGAAAGATTGGGAAAGGGGGGGGTGCAATAAGACCTGGGTGTCCTTGTACATTAGTCACTGAAGTAAGCATGCAGGTGCAGCAGGTGGCGAAGAAGGCAAATGGTACATCAGCCTTCATAGCGGAAGGATTTGAGTATAGGAGTAGGGATGTCTTGCTGCAGTTATACAGGGCCTTGGTGAGGCCACACCTTGAGTACTGTGTGTGGTTTTGGTTTCCTAGACTGAGGAAGGATATTATTGCTATTGAGGGAGTCCAGAGAAGGTTCACCAGACTGATTCCCGGGATGGCAGGACAGACATATGAAGAAAGATTGGATTGACTGGGCTTGTACTCGCTAGAATTTAGAAGAATGAGGGGACATCTCATAGAAACATATAAAATCCTGATGGGACTGGACAGGTTAGATGCAGGAATAATGTTCCTTATGTTGGGGAAGTCCAGAACTAGGGGTCACAGTCTAAGAATAAGGGCTAAGCCATTCAGGACTGAGACGAGGAAGCATTTCTTCATTCAGAGAGTTGTGGACTTGTGGAATTCTCTACCACAGAAAGCCAATGGGGCCAGTTCATTAGATATATTCAAGGGAAGCTGGGTGTGGCCCTTGTGGCTAAAGAGATCAAGGGGTATGGAGAGAAAGCAGGAATGGGATACTGAGATTGCACGATCAGCCATGATCACATCGAATGGTGGTGCAGGCTCGAGGGGTCAATTGGCCCACTCCTGCAGCTATTGTCTATGTTTCTAGACTGGATCAGTTAGGATTATATTTACTGGAGTATATAGGAATGAGGGGAGACGTAGAAACCTATAAAAATTATAACAGGACTCGATAGGGTAAACACAGAAAGTATATTCCTGATAACCAGGGAGTCCAGAACCAGAGGTCACATTCTAGGAAATTTAGGATTGAAATGAGAAATGTCTTCTCCCAGAGAGTGGAATTGATTGAGTGATTGAGGCCAAAATATTGAATGTTATCAAGAAGGAGATAGATATAGTTCTTAGGGTTAAAGGGAACAGGCTACTGAGTAGGGTGATGAGCCAGGATCATACTGAACGGCAGAGCAAGCTCAAAGGGCTGAATGGCCGACTCCTATTTTCTATGTTTCTATGTCCTCACGCCCTACCCCTGCACCCAGTCCCCTCACTTTACTCATTCATAGGATGAGGGTGTGTCTGGCTAGGTCAGCACTGATCACCCATCCCAGAAGTAGTTCACAGTCAACCACATTACTATTGATCTGGAGTCACAGGTGGGCCAGCCCAGGTAAGGATGGCCGATTTCCTTCACTGAAGGAGATCAATGAACTAGATGGGTTCTTTTCCAAAAATTGACAATGGTTTCATGGTCATTGTTAGACTCTTAATTCCAGATATTTATTAAATTCAAATCCCACCACCTGCCATAGTGTTACTCAAACCCGGGTCCCCAGAACGTTACCAGGGTCTCTTGGTTAACAGTCCAATGATAATATCACTGGGCCATCACTTACCTCTCAGTATTCAGACTTTATTATTTCATTAATAATGAAAGCTTTCTGTGCCAATGCAATGAATACCAAGCAGAGAAAAAAAGTACACAGACTTTAAATCCTTTCCAGTTCACTGTTGGCAATTGATCCAATGCCAGAGCACTTTATAAGTGGATGAATATGAATGGTGATGAAATATTTGCTCGGACTGGTGAGGGGCTGTGATGGTAACAATCTGACAGGTAAACTGGCAAAGCCTTGGATGTTGGCCTAGGTGAGCTAGAATACAAAAGGGCTGGATGGCCAAAATGTTCTTTTCTCATCCTCATGTTAATGGAACGGGGTAGGGGAAGACTAGGATCTTGGAAATCTGTCTGAATCATTGTAGTCATTAGATGACCTAATACAGCAGTGAATATGGGGTTCACACAGACCCTATGCTGGTGTCTTAAGTGGATGGCAAATTAACTAAGACTGGCCTCCATCAGCCCATCATAACGCAAGGTTACTGTGTGCAGGAGTGAGTGAATGAGTGATTGGGCACAGGGACCCTGTGGAGCTTTGTCTGTCTGTAGCCCTCAGTGGGAGGGGTTCCTGTTTCTCCCTGTCACTCTTTATGATTTATGAGCTGTCAGAGAAATAACTTCTCAAACAGCTTTTATAGTAAGCTGCAGGATTTCTGAATTTTGTAACGTGGATCCACAGAACCCTAGACCCTCGAGCTTCGGTTAAAGGGGCAGGCCGACCCCAAGCTGCAGAGTTTAAAGAATCCTTACTCTGGAATGGGATAGCTCAGCCTCAGATCAATGTGTCCAGCTGTCTGCATCTGCTTCTCCCCACACATCACCTTTGCCTCAAGGGAAGAGCTGAGCAAATGGTTGGACTGACAGAGAACAGGTAGGCACTTGCTCTCAGCTCTCTCAGCTTGACTGTTGCTGGTGTGTGACGTACAGACGGTTGGGCTGAATGGCCTCTAGTCCACGAGAGATTCACTGTTTTCCAAGCGTGTGCCTGGCTCCGCTACTCTCGGGCCATGGCAGGAGATCATGTAATTACTGGGCTACACTGAAGCTCATACACTTTCAATATAACTCGGAGCATTTAAGATTATTTTACTCCTTTGTGGGCCCAAATGGAAGATTCCAGAAGGATCCACATTTTATTCACAGACTGTCTGGGTCAGAAGCCCCAGATCATACAAGAGGAGATCGGCCTCAGTTGTGACTGGGATTCAGGTGTGATGATTCCTACAATTGAATAGCCCATTGATACTCACTGTCCAGATTGACTCAGTTAATGAGTTTTCCACAACACCTCTCTAAGTTCCTTCTGGAGAGGAACAAAGCAAATTACCATCAATGGGGTTGCAGTTGGGTTTGGGGTGGTAGAGGAAAGAAACTGCATAATTTTCCTGGTGTTCATTATCTTTTAATTTGTTCATGGGTTGTGGGTGTCATTGGCTGGGCCAGCATTTATTGCCTGTCCTTAATTGCCCCTTGAGATGGTAGTAGTGAGCTGCCTTCTTGAATTGCTGCAGTCCATGTGCTGTGGGTAGACCCACAATGCCCTCACGGAGGGAATTCCAGGATACTGACCCAGCGACACTGAAGGAACAGTGATATATTTCCAAGTCAGGGTGGTGAGTGGCTCGGAGGGGAACTTACATGGGGTGGTGTTCCCATATATCTGCTGACCTTATCCTTCAAGATGGAAGTGGGTCGTGGGTTTGGAAGGTGCTGCCTGAGGAGCTTTGGTGAATTTCTGCAGTGCGTCTTGTAGATAGTACACACTGCTGCTACTGAGCGTCGATGGTGGAGGGGGTGGATGTTTGTGGATGTGGTGCCAGTCAAGCGGGGACTGCTTTGTCCTGAATGGTGTCGAGCTCCTTTGAGTGTTGTTGGGGCTGCACCCATCCAGGCAAGTGGGGAGTATTCCATCACACTCCTGACTTGTGCCTTGTGGATAGTGGACAGGCTTTGGGGAGTCAGGAGGTGAGTTACTAGCTGCAGGATTCACAGCCTCTGACCTGCTGCTGTAGCTGCAGTATTTATAGGATGGGCATTAAATGCTGCCCCAACAAGCCATGTCCACATTCTGTGAAAGAATGCAAAAATCACAACGTTCTCCAAGAACTATCTCTGGAATAATAGAATCAGAAAGCTGAATGTTAGATTGAAATGTACGTTCCCAATGAACTTAGGCCTTGGCCTGAAAGAGATAACACAGTGTGGAGCTGGAGGAACACAGCAGGCCAGGCAGCATCAGAGGAGCAGGAAAGTTGACGTTTCCGGTTGGGACCCATCTTTAGAAGTGGGGGAGGGGGAAGGGAGCTCAGAAATACATAGAGAGAGAGGAGGGGTGGGGTTGGGGAAGGTAGGTGGGATGGTGATAGGTGAGTGCAGGTAGGTAGTGGTGGGGATTGGTCCGTGAGGGGGAAGGGGTGGATAGGTGGGAGAGAAGATGGACAGGTTGTGTCAGGTCAAGGAGGCAGGGATGAGAGGGAGGGTTGGTCTTGGGATTAGGCCGGGGATGGAGAGATTTTGTAACTGGTAAAGTCTATATTGAGACCATTGGGTTGTAGGCTCCCAAGGTGGAATATGAGGTGCTGCTCCTCCAGTTTCCTGGTGGTGTCATGGCCTGAAACAGGCAGGTTTATGGTAAAGGCTGAGTTTTACAAACAGCAGGAACATCAAAATATACATTATCTAACCACTATACAAAGAAGCCCAACAGGTTTAGCATTGTTCCTGAGGACCAGGAACACCAGGAACATCAAAAGGGATTAACTATCTCAGTGCACACTCCTGAGGTTTCATTGGCATCAGCACCAACCAGTCTGTCAGCTCCTTATATCATCCTGCTGAATCGACAGAACGCAGGCCAATTGAAAAGTCCAAATTCTGCAGAGTTCAGGGAAAGGATGCTGTCTTTACCTCTTCACTGTCCAACAGCTCACAATTCTACAAATCCTCAGCCCACACCCAATCCTTGCCACCAAAATGCTGATAGCTCATAGGGTCTAACACAGACTCTGACTATGGCAGTCATAGTACTGTATCAATTCAGAGCCTATTTCTTACTAATTCCCCATCATAAATTTACTATCAAAGAGCCTGAAACCAGTCAGTATTCGTTCTCAGTCCTAGGATGCCTCCATGAGGTCAGGAGATGCCAATGTAACATGTCATTTCCAGACCTCACCCGGTTGGCTTGATTCTGACTGAATTGGACAGCCATCCTGGTACCAAGCCCACAGACACACACACACACACACACACACACTCAATCTCTCTCTCACACACACACACACACACACACTCAATCTCACACACACACACAAGCACACACACACTCTCA
>NC_063374.1:11372331-11377447 GCF_021869965.1 Rhincodon typus
TACCACAACATTTACAGAATGCACTATATCTTTATGAAGTCCTGAACGTGCAAAATACCTGGTTTTTGATGCCTTCATTGTCCATACTCCCCAATGTCCTGCCTTCAGAATTTCATGTGCTACTCCTTACAATATCCTGGTGGTACCACTAATTGATAAACAATCATCCATTCTTCATCCATAGGTCTGTGAGGAAGTCTACAGTTCTTCCATCTCTAATACAATAAGATTTGGGAACTCCTTCAGTCTCAGCTTCCATGTGCACTGTTTCCGCTAACTAACTTAATTCAGGATCTGCTTCCTTTAGAAGAGTGACGTGGGAAAGAGGGGTTCCATTTCGCGGGGCACTGGCATCAGTATCAGGACAGGAGAGAACTGTATTGTGAGGATGGGCTCCACTTGAACTGATCTTAGATCAGGACCCTAGTGGAAAGGCTAAATAACTAGTTTAAACTAGTTGGGGGGAGTGGTCAGGAGGGGGTTATAAAAGTTTCCAGAACAAATAATAGGACAGACACCATGGAAAGATTCAGGAATTCAAATTCAGGCACAGCAGGTAAGGCAACTATGGGGAGGGGAGTTGTCAACGCGAGACTAAGTGTGTTGCACTTAAATGCGCGCTGTATACAAAACAAAGTAAATAAGCTTGGAGTGCAATTTGAATTTGGCAGGTACGATGCTGTGGGCATCACAGAGACATGGCTGCAAGGGGACCAGGCCTGGTAACTAAACATTCAAGGATACGCATCCTATTGAAAGATCAGGCAGATGGATGGAGGGAGAAAGGTTGCCTTGGTAGTAAGAAATGAAATTAAATCAATACCAAGAAATAATAGGGTGGGAAGAGGGAAGATTTATAATCCATATGGGTAGGGTTGAGGAACCACAAAGGAAGAAAAGACCACGATGGGAGTTATGTATAGGCCTCCTTCAATACATTGGTGGACTGGGAAAATCAGGTTATCAGCAGATGCCCTAGGAAAGGAATTTGCAGAATGTCTACGACATGGGTTTTTGGAGCAGTTTGTGACAGAGCCCACTAGGGAGTAGGCAAATCTGGTTTTGGTGATGTGTATTGAGGCTGACTTGATTCAGGAGCTGAAGATGAAGAAACACTTAGGGGCAGTGACCATAATATGATAGAATTCTCCCTGCAATTTGAAAGGGAGAAGATTGAATCATAACAGCATTACAATTGAGCAAAGGCAACTACAAAAACATGAGAGAAGAGCCGGTCAGAGTTGATTGGAAGGGGAGCCGAGCAGGGAAGATGGTGCAGCAGCAATGGCAGGAGTTTGTGGGGGTAATTCGGGGGGGAGGATGAGACAACCATGGCTGACAAGCAAAAGGAAAAGCATACAATAAGGTGAAGATTAATAGGAAGCCGGAGGATCAGGAAGCCTTTAAAAACCAGCAGAGGACTACTAAAAAAGCAATAAGTGGGAGAAGATGAAACATCAGGATAAGCTAGCTTGTACAAAGAAAAACAAAGAACATAGAACAATACAGCATAGGAACAGGCCCTTCAACCCTCCAAGCCTGTGCTGACACATTTTGCCCTTCCATATTAAAACTGTCTTCACTTACAGGATCTGTATCCCCCTACTCCCTTCCTATTCATGTGTTCATCCAGGTGCTTCCTGAATGCTGCTATTGTGTCTACTTTCACTACCTCCTCCGGCAGTGCCTTCCAGGCACTCACCACCCTTTGTGTGAAAAACACGCTCGCACATCTCTTATAATATTTCCCTTATCCTGCACCTTGAACCTGTGTACCCTAGTAATTAACCCCTCCACTCTGGGAAAAAGCATCATACTTTCCACTCTATCCATGCCATTCACAATCTTATAAACTTCTATCAGGTCACCCCTCAACCTCCTGCCTTCCAGTGAAAACAAACCCAGTCTACCCAACCTTCCTTCATAGCTAAAATCCCCCGTACCAGGCAACATCCTGATAAACCTTTTCTCTACCCTCTCCAAAGCATCCACATCCTTCTGGTAGTGTGGTGACCAGATCTGGATGCAATATTCCAGGTTTGTCCCACAAAAGTTGTATAAAGCAGCAGCATAACTTGTGTATCCCTATACTTAATGCCCGTTCCAATGAAGGCAAGCATACTATAAGCCTTTTTTATTACCGTTATCTACGTGCGCTTCCACCTTCAGTGATCTATGGACCTGCACACCCAGATCCTTCTGCATATCAATACTCCTAAGGGTTCTGCCATTCACTGTATTATTTCCACCTGAACTTGACTTTCCAAAATGCATCACCTCACATTTGTCCAGATTAAACTCCATCTGTCATTTTCCTGCCCATGCCTCCAACTGATCTATATCCTGCTGTATCCTCTGACAATCCTCCTCACTATCCGCAACTCCACCAATCTTTCTATCATCTGCAAACTTACTAATTAGACCAGCCATGTTTTCCTCCAAATAATTTAGGTAGACCACAAACCGCAGAGGTCCCAGCACTGATCCCTGTGGAACACCACTAGTCACAGCCTTCCATTCTAAAAAGCATCCTTCCACCGCTACCCTCTGTCTCCTATGACTAAGCAAGTTCTGTATCCATCTTGCCAGCTCACCCCGATACCATGTGCCTTCACCTTTTGTATCCCGATTTGTCATTAGGGACCTTGTCAAAAACTTGACTGAAGTCCATGCAGACAACAACAACCACAAACATTTTCCCCTCATCAATCATCTTTGTCACCTCCTCAAAAAATTCGATCAAGTTAGTGAGGCATGACCTCCCCCACACAAACCATGCTGTCTATCGCTAATAAGTTGGTTCTAAATGCATTTGGATCTTGTCCCTGAGAATCGTTTCCAATAATTTCCCTCCACTGATGTGAGGCTCACAGGCCTATAATTTCCTGGATTATCCCTGCTACCTTTCTTAAACAATAGGGCAACATTAGCTATTCTCCAGTCCTCTGGGACCTCCCCTATGGCCAAAGAGGATGCAAAGATGTCTGTCAGTGCTCCAGCAATTTATTCTCTTGCCTCCCTCAATATTCTGGGATAGATCCCATCAGGACCTGGGGACTTATCTACCTTATTACTTTTTAACACGCACAACACCTCTTCCTTTTTAATAGCAATTTGGTTTAGAAATTCGATACCGCCTTTCCTGAGATCATCCTCCACCAATTCCTTCTCTTTGGTGAATATTACACGAAGTATTAATTTAGGATCTCATCTCCCTCTTCTGGCGCCACACATAGATTCCCTCCTTTGTACTTGAGTGGGCAAACACTTTGCCTGGCTACCCTCTTGTTTTTTATATATATTTTTTATATATAAAGTACTACAAAAGAAAACTGCAAGACTTTTTTTAGATACATAAAAGGTAAGAGAGAGGTGAGAATGGACATCGGACCACTGGAAAATGAGGATGTGGTCTTCGTGGGGTCTCAGTCAAGAGATGAACTTAAACCACACATTTAGCATCATTCTGCATGACAAACCATCGTCCAGCCAGCTGAGCTAATTAACTTTGCACCAAACCTTGTTCGGAATGTGCTCTGGGATTTTTTGATGGTGATAGTACGGAGGGAGTGCCGCACTGTCGGAGGGTCAGTGCTGTGGGAGTGCTGCACTGTCAGAGGGTCAGTGCTGAGGGAGTGCCGCACGGCCAGAGGGTCAGTGCTGTGGGAGTGCCGCACTGTCGGAGGATCAGTGCTGTGGGAGTGCCGCACTGTCGGAGGGTCAGTGCTGTGGGAGTGCTGCACTGTCGGAGGGTCAGTGCTGAGGGAGCGCCACACTGTGGGAGGGTCAGTGCTGAGGGAGTGCCGCACTGTCGGAGGGTCAGTGCTGAGGGAGGGCCGCACTGTCGGAGGGTCAGTACTGAGGGAGTGCTGCACTGTCGGAGGGTCAGTGCTGAGGGAGCGCCACACTGTCAGAGGGTCAATGCTGTGGGAGTGCCGCACTGTCGGAGGGTCAGTGCTGTGGGAGTGCCACACTGTCGGAGGGTCAGTGCTGAGGGATGGCCGCACTGTCGGAGGGTCAGTGCTGTGGGAGTACTGCACTGTCAGAGGGTCAGTGCTGAGGGAGTGCTGCACTGTCAGAGGGTCAGTGCTGAGGGAGTGCTGCACTGTCAGAGGGTCAGTGCTGACGCAGAGCCGCACTGTTGGTGGTTATCAAGCATGCCATATAAATGCAAGTATTTCTCCCTGTTGCAGGGGGCAGTGAGAAGGGGCCAGGTTGCCTCTTGGGATCGAGCAGTGAATTGGATTCATTGCTGGATGGCTTTCTGTTGCTGCTGAGCCAGAATGGGAGAGTGACCTTCACCGGGGGAAATGTCCATCGATACCTGGGTCTGACACAGGTAAACCAGGCCTGGGGGTGGGTACGGTGTGGGCTCAAGGTGTGGGGGCAGCATGTGTGGTAAGAGTGTAGCCCTAGGGGCTGGGTGAGGGGCGGGCGAGAAGGAAGGGTGAGAGGGAGGGTGAGGGGGCAAGGTGAGGGGGCAGAGTGTAGAGGCAGTGTGAAGGGGAAGGTTGTCGGAGAAGGGCAGGGTGTGGGGCAGGATGAGGGATGGGGGGCATGTGGAGGTGAGAGTGGGATTAGTGAATCAGGAGCTGGCAGAGTCCCTGAGCATCAGCCGAGCCCTCAGGATGACTCCTGCAGTCACAGTATTGACAGCTTGGGGGGAGTAGGCAGCGGGGTTGGTGAAGTTGGAGGAGGCAATAGGGTGATTGGAGGTGTGGAAGAGCTATGGTGTTCAGATTAGGGACAGGTTTGGAATTGACAAAGGATGAGAGGGAAGTGGGTATGGGCTGGGGATACGGGAGCAGATATCATGAGTATTGGATGGTGCTACAGGGAAGAGGAACTCATTGTTCAGGATTCTGAAGGCATGGTTTTTCACTGTTATCAGAAGGTGGTGTAATTTAAGACTGATGTGTCTGTTTTTGAAACAGCTGGAGCTCATGGGACAGAATATTTTTGACTTCATTCATCCCTGTGACCAGAGGGAACTTCAGGAAGCTTTGGGGTTTAGACAAGGTGAGAATGTCCCATCAAAACCTTTTAAAATGAGGAGTGCCACACTGTTGGAGGGTCAGTGCTGAGGGAGCGCTGCACTGTCGGAGGGTCAGTGCTG
>NC_063374.1:11377457-11404075 GCF_021869965.1 Rhincodon typus
GAGGGTCAGTGCTGAGGGAGCGCTGCACTGTCGGAGGGTCAGTGCTGAGGGAACGCCACACTGTTGGAGGGTCAGTGCTGAGGGAGTGACTGCACTGTCAGAGGGTCAGTGCTGAGGGAGCACAGCACTGTCGGAGAGTCAGCTCTGAGGGAGGGCTGCACTATCGGAGGATCAGTGCCAAGGGAGTGCCACACTGTCGGAGGGTCAGTTCTGAGGGAGGGCCGCACTGTCGGAGGGTCAGTACTGAGGTACTACCGCACTGTTGAAGGGTCAGTACTGAGGGAGCACCTCACTGTCGCAGGGTCAGCGTTTGGGAGCGCTGCACTGTCAGAGGGCCAGCTGTGTCTCCTTTCCTGTTGAATTGGAGATTGTAGGTAATTCTCCTGAACTCAATCTTGGAAGATCTCTTCCTCGCTGTCCCCCACACTAACACTATCCTGGTCCATAAACAGGCAATTAAAGTTTCCCATTATAATTGCTCCTTAGTGGGTACATCTGTCTGTGTAATTTCCTTTCGGATTTGTTCCTGAACATCCTTCCCACTGGTTGTTGGATGATAGATTATATTGAACAATGTAACCACACACTTCTTACTCCCTAGCTCGAAGCAAATCGATTCTGTACTTGAATCCTCTGAAACATTCTCTTTCTTCAGGACTCAACACTTTCCATATCCTTATTCCTCCTTTCTCTTTCCTATCCCATTTTTTTGAACACCTCATGAGCAGGAATATGAGCTCCCAGACATGGCCTTGTTTGAGGCCAGACTCTGTTACTGTCACAGCATCATAATCCCACATGAAAATCTGTGCCTGTAACTGTCCAGTCTTATTAATGACACTCTGTGCATTCACATCCATGCGGTGTAACTCTGATTGAAATTTCAAATACAAAATCTGAATTAAGAGTGTAAAAATGACAATGAATCCATTGCTGATTGTCGGAAAAACCCATCTGATTAACTAATGTCCTTTTGGGAAGGAAACTGCCATCCTTATCTGCTCAGGTCTACATGTGACTCCAGTCCCACAGCAATGTGACTGAATCTTAACTGCCCTTTGGGCAATTAGGGATGGGCAATAAATGCTGGCCCGGCCAGTGACGTCCACATCCTGTGAATTAATAAAAAAGAAATTACTTTCTCCTTTACTCTGACTCCATCTACTCACTTACTATTCTCTGTTCTAGTGTTAACTTCCTCTCCTAGTATTTCTTTCTGCCTGGTATTATTGTCTAATAGTCCCACTCCCATGGAGAGTTAGTTTAAACTCTCCTCAATAGCACTAGCTAAACACCACACAAGGAACTCAGCCCCAGATCTGTTCAGATGCATTCTGTCCACATTGTACAGACGCCAGAAACCAAAAGAACTGGGGATGCTGTAAATCAGGAACAAAAACAAAATTGCTGGAAAAGCTCAGCATGTCTGGCAGCATCTGTGGAGGAGAAAACAGAGTTAACGTTTGGGTCCAGTGACCCTTCCTCAAAACTGAAGAACAGTTCTGAGGAAGGGTCACCGGACCCGAAACATTAATTCTGTTTTCTCCTCCACAGATGCTGCCAGACCTGCTGAGCTTTTCCAGCAACTTTGTTTTTGTACAGATGCCAGAGCTAGTCCCAGTGTATCTGAAAACTAAAACCCTCCCATTTTTCCAGCTACACCTTCTTCTGTCTTATCCTTTTATTTCTGTACTCATTCGTTCCTGACAGCAGGAGTCACCTGGAGATTAAATTCCAATTGCAGGACCACATCTTCCTTCTGACCAATGTCATTAATACCAACATAGACCATGACCTCTGATATCTCGCCCTCGCCAAGAAAAATGTCCTATAGCCATTCAGTGACATCCAGGACCAAACAGACAACAAACCATCCTGAATTCATGTTAGCAGCCACAGATAGCCCTGACTGTTCTATACATTTATAACTGAGGTAACTAACCAAAACTTAAGGGGATCAGATCCAGAAAGACAAACTGTAAAATTAAATCTGTTAAATTTAATGATTTCTGGGCTGGCTTCAGAAAATGAACCTGAATATTTCCAGAATATGATAAAAAGCACAACTACTGTCCTTCACAGAGAAGGGAACTTGCTGTATCATTTACCCTTTCCCCAGTAGTACACAGTGAGCAATTCACAATGGGAAATCATCAGAGAGAAATTACCAGAAACTGCGACATAAAGAAGTCTGGTTTTGTGGAATGAACAGAGTCGCTAATCCACTATTTAAGCAATCACTTGAAAGATTATTTCAAACTCTGCCTTTTTTGCCACAGCAGTGAATGGTCAGAAGACTAACCAGAGAGAATCACGTGACTTCTTCATTCGGGTCAAGTGCACTGTCACCGATAACAGCAAGACGGTGAATTTGAGATCAGCGTCTTGGAAGGTGTGAGCTACAAAACCCGAGATTTATCATTCAACAAAGAAATATATAGGGGACCAAAGAGCATCATGATATACGGCCTCATTGTCCAACTCCACAGCACTATCTAGTATTCCCTTCTGTTCTCACCATGTGTGTGTTTGTGTGTGCATGTGCATGCATGTGCGAGTGTGTTGTATGCGTGTGCATGTATGTGCGCACGTGTGTGTGTGTGTGTGCGTGTGCGGGTGTGTATGTGTGTATATCCATGTGTGAGTGTGCATTTGTTACTGTGGGTATGTACAAGCTTCCCATTGTTGAATAGTCTGTCACCGTTTGTAATTGGAATTAAAGGTTGACAAGTTTTTTCAGCCCCAAATATTCACTAGCCTTCTCCCAGAATCAGATAGGTAAAATTTAGCCTGGGTTCCCACTTTCCAATAATCCTTCTTTCTCTCTGTCTCTCTCCCTCCTCTCTGCCTGTCTCTTTCTTCCCTACTTTGCCTCTCTCCTTCCTTTCTGCCTCTCTCCCTTCCTCCTCTCTGCCTCTCCTTCCTTTCTGCTTCTCCTTCCTCTCTGCCTCTCCCTCCACTCTGCCTGTCTCTCTTCCTCCCATCTGCTCCTCCACTTTGTCTCTTTATCATTTTCAACTTTTCTCCTGATCAATAACCAGTATCTCCCTCTCCACCCTTAGCCCTCACCAGCTCCAAGTATGCAATTGTCAGTACATTCACAGAAGTAGTGCCCAGTTCGGAGGTTCAAAAGGGAAAGACTAGGGTGGGATGGGACTCCTCTATTGCAGTAAGTCATTTGGGGAAGGGCAGCAGTGGCAAAGAACATGTTATGAGAAGAGGATTTGGGAGCAGGGGTGGGAGGAGAGGAGACACCAGGAGATGGCAGAGAGCAGATTGGGGTGGACAGAAAGAGATCTGGAGAAGGGCCTCAGATAGGAACAGAAGATGACTGACAAGCAGAACTAGGCAAAGTCTGGGGGAGAGGGGGTGGCATTATCTGGGAAGGGGAGAGCTTGAGAGTAGACAGAAGGGAGTGAAGGAGGGAATTGCTGAGCAGTGGGTGCTAGAAAGGAAGATGCTGAGGTTGTGGCAGCTAGGCAGGGGGAGCTGGAGAGATTTTTATTCAGTAAGCTGGACAAATTCCTGTGCTTTCCTTTTCTATTTCAGGTGCTGCACTGCAGCGGGTTTATCCGGAGTCCCCAGGGTAACAGGCATGCAGATACCAGAGGCTATCTGATACTTATCTGTGAACCCGTTCCCTTCCCTCTCAACGCCGAGCCATCATCAAAGGGTCAAAGCTTCCTCACCTACCACAGCTTGGACATGAAATTCATCTATTGTGATAGCAGGTCAGTCTCAGTTCAGCACCAGCAATAGCTTTACAATGTACTTGCCCTGAAACTTCAACACCTCCAACTCTCGGTTGAACAGCACTCACCAAACCCTGAATTTCCCAAACCTCTTCAGAAATGCCTCCGATTCCCTTCCCCTCAAACTCGCAGGTTTTTTTTATTCATTCATAGCTTGTCGGCAGCACTGGCATGACCTGCATTTATTGGCCATCCTTGAGAAGGTGGTGGTGAGCTGCCTTCCAAACCGCTATGGTCCATGGTTTTCCCATGTATCTGTTGTCCTTCTAGATGGAAGTGGTTGCAGATTTGAAATGTGTCAACAAATAAACTTTAGTGAGTCATTGCAGTGCATCTTGCAGATGGTACACACTGCTGCCTCTGTGCTTCTGCAGTGGAGGGAATGGCTGTTGAAGGTAGTGGATAAGGTGACATTAACGAAGACTGCATTATCCTGGATGGTGTTATCTTTCTTGAGTGTTGTTGAGGCTGTTCTCATCCAGCAGTCTTGGTGAGTTGCTGCAATGCAATTGGTCACCCCCGGGATGTTGATTGTGGCGGATTCAGTGACAGTAATGCTATTGAATAACAAGGGAAGATGGTAACATTCCTTTAATTGGAGATGGTTACGACGTCCGCCTCACAGTCAGGTTTCACACAGGTTACAGTCCACTTATCAGACCAAGCCTGGGTGTGGTCCAGATCTTTCTGTATGGGCTCTGGATCTCTCATTCTCTACCACTGTGTCCATGGTTGTATAAGTATACCTATAAAAGCCTCTCCCTCTCTCTCTTCTTTCTCTCTCCCTGTCCTTTCTTCCCTACTTCCCTCTCCCCTTCTCCCTCTCTCTTCTCCCCTTGTCCCTCGGGGTGTGTTTCCAAATACTATCTCTCAGTAGTAGGATATTTTGATCGTGAAATCTCAGTCACTGAGACTCCTCTCCATTAGCTTAAATGCTGATGACAATCAACAGACTCTGCTCTTTTGTAACATAGAGTCAAAGATCTGATTGGCTTTGATGCAGACCAGCTGGTGGGCCGTTCCATGTACAGCTTCATTCACACATTTGACCTGAGTCACATCTGGAAAAGGCACGACAACTGTAAGTAAATCACTAACAAATTAACACTGAATAAGATGGAGCTGGACAATCAATAATCCTCCATCTGTACAGCTGAAGGTAGTTTCAGAATGAGACAGTAGGAAATGGGAAGTTTAAAAATTGGAAAACAGAAAATTGCCGAAAAGGAGGTTCTGCTGATCGTCCAGAGCATGGGAGTGATGGGTTGATTAGTTTGTGATTTTAAAACATGTTTTTAAGGGATGTATTGATGCGGTAGTAGTGTTCCTATCTCTGAGCCACGAGAGCCTGGTTGAAGTCCCACCTGTTAGAGAGGTGTGCAATAACATCTCTACTAACAGGTTGACTCAAAATTATCTAGAAAATGGAAATTCCCAAATATGTGATGGGCTCAGAATTCAAGCTCAGAGCAGTGTTTAGGATAGGGTGATGGGACTGTCCCTCTCCTCCAGTGAGTTGTTTAATTGTCCACTACCATTCATGATTGGATGTGGCAGGACTGCAGAGCTTAGATCTGATCCATTGGTTCTGGCATTGTTTAGCTCTGAGTATCACTTGCTGTTTATGCTGTTTAGCACACAAACGGTCCAGTTTGGTAGCTTCACCAGGTTGATACCTCATTTTTAGGTATGCCTCGTGCTGCTCCTGACATGCCCTCCTATATTCTCCACTGAACCTGGTTTGATGGTACTGGTTGAGTGGGGGATATGCTGGGCCTTGAGGTTGTAAATTCTGTTGGAGTATAACTCTGCTGCTGTCAATGGCCCACTGTGCCTTGTGGATGCCCACTCTTGAGTTGCCAGAACTGTTCAAAGTCTGTCCCATTTAACATGGTGATAGTGCCACACAACACGATGGAGGGCATTCTCAATGTAGACAGGACTTCATCTCCACAAGGACTGTGTGGTGGTCACTCTTACCAATGCTGTCTGGCCAGATACCAATCTGTCTCCTGCAGATGTAAGTATGAGGTCAAGTATGTTTTTCCCTCTGCTGATTCCCTCATAACCTGCTGGAGACTCAGTCTAGCAGCTATGTCCTTTAGGATCTGAACAGTTCGATCAGTAGTGCTGCTGCTGTGCCACTCTTAGTGGTGAACATTGAAATCCTTGCCACCCTCAGTGCTTCCTCCAAGTGTTGTTCAATACTGAGGAGTACTGAGTCATCAGCTGAGGGAGGACGGTATGTGGTAATCTGCAGGAGGTTTCCTTGCTCATGTTTAACCTGAAGCCATTAGATTTCATGGGGTCCGGAGTCAATATTGAGGACTCCTAGGGCAACTCCCTCCCGACTGTTTACCACTGTGCTGCCACCTCTGCTGGGTCTGTCCTGCCAGTGGAATAGGACATATCCAGAGATGTTGATGGCGTCATCTGGGAATTGTCTGTAAGGTATGATTCCATGAGTATGACTGTGTTAGGCTATTGCTTGACTAGCTTGTCAGACATCTATCCCAATGTTGGCACTAGCCCCCACCTGACAGTCAGGAGTATTTTGCAGGGTCAACAGGACTATGTTTGCCATTGCCATTTCCAGTGATCCATACGGTTTCATTTCTTTGAGACCTTTTAGCAATTGGTAAAACTGAGTGTCTTGCTCAACCATTTCAGAGGACAGTTAAGAGTCAACTGCATTGCTGTGGATCTGGAATTGCATTTAGGCCGTACGGGTAAGGAATTGACAATGTTTTGTTTGGTCATCATTAGACTATTAATTCCAGATTTTTAAAATGCAAATTCCACCATCTGCTATGATAAAGATAGAAACTGGGTCCCAGTATTTTCTGGGCATCTGGATTACTAGTCCAGAAACAGTATGCCATTGATTCCCTTGAACTTGGCCGACCATCAGTGAACGTCCCCACTTCTGACCTTATGAAAATAGGAGGGTCATTGATGAAGAAGTGTAGATGGTTGGGCCTAGGACACAACCAAACAACCTGCAGTGATATCCCAGGACTGAGAAGACTGACCTCCAACAACCATCTTCCCTTGTGCCAGGTTAAGACTTCAATCAGCAGAAAGTTCTCCCCTTGACTCCCATTGATACCTGTTGTGGTAGGGTTCATTAATGCCATGCTTGGTTAAATGCTGCCTTGATGCTCACAGTTCCCCTTTGGAGTTCAGCTCTTCTGTCCATGTTTGGACCAAAGATGTAATGAGTGAAATGTCCCTGGTGGAATCCAAACTGAGTGTCAGTGTGTAGTTTACTCCTGATCAAGTGTCACTTTGTGTTGATTGAGAGTAGACAGACAGCCAGGCAGTGATTTGACAGGTGGGATAGTCCTGTATATTGACAGCTGGTTTTCCCCTTTGTTTCCTGGCAGTGTTGAAGATGGGTCAGATATCCAGTGGGTTATACAGACTGCTGCACTGCTTCGGGGGTTACATCTGGGTGCAAACAGAAGCAACTTTGGTCTATGACAGCCAGAATACACGATCACCTTTTGTCATCTGCATTAATTATATATTGAGGTAAAATTAAAATGTCTATTCCCATTAAATAGAAACATCTTCCTTCTGTTTCTCCTTCTCAACTCCTAGACATGCTGTCAGAAAAAGCAATAAATAATAAGGAGCTGGGAGTCAGTCATAGAGTCATACAGCACAGAAACAGGCCCTTCAACCCAATTCATCCATGCCAATCAGGTTTTCTAAACTGAATTAGTCCATTTGCCTATGTTTGGCCTATATCTCTCTAAACTTCTCCTATTCATGTACTTACCCAAATGTCTTTTAAATGTTGTAATTGTACCCACCTCTACCGCTTCCTCTGGTAGATCATTCCATATACGCACCACCCTCTGCGTGAAGAAGTTGCCCTTCAGGTCCCTTTTAAATCTTTCTCCTCTCACCTTAAACCTATGTCCTCTATTTTTGGACTCCCCTACACTGGGGAAAAGATCTTGACTATTCATCTTATCTATGATCCACATGATTTTATAATTCTCAATAAGGTCACCCTTAGCCTCCTATGCTACAGGGAAAAACGTCCTAGCCTATCCTGCCTCTCCTTTTAACTCAAACCTTCCAGTCTCAGTCACATCCTTGTGAATCTTTTTTGCACCTTTTCCAGTTCAATAATATCCTCCCTATAGCAGGGCAACCAGAATTCTATGCAATACTCCAAACGTGGCCTTACCAATGTCTTGTACAGCCATAACATGATATCCCAGCTCCTGTACTGATCGCTCTGACCAATGAAGGCAAGGATGCCAAATGCCTTCTTCACCACCCTGTCTACCTGTGACGCCATTTTCAAGGAGCTACGTATCTGCACCCCTAAGTCTCTCTGTTCAACATCACTCCCTAGGGCCCTACTAATAACTGCGTAAGTCCTGCCCTAGTTTGTCTTACCAAAATGCAACACCCCACATTTATCTGCATTAAACTCCATCTGCTATTCCTCAGCCCACTGGCCCAGTTATCAAGATCTCATTCTACTCTTAGACAAGCTTCTTCACTGTTCACCATACTACCAATTTTAGTGTAATTCACAAACTTACTAACCATGGTTCCTATATTCTCATTGAAATTGTTTATATAAATGATGAACAACAGTGGACCCAGCACCACTCCTTGTGCACACTGCTGGTCACAGGCCTCCAGTCTGAAAAACAACCCTCTACTATCACCCTCTGTCTCCTACCGTCAAGCCAGTTTTGTATCCAATTGGCTGTCTCTCCCTGGATCCCATGTGATCTAACCTTACCAACCTGTCTACCATGTGGAACCTTATTGAAGGCCTTGCTAAAGTCTATGTAGACATTGTATACCGCTCTGCCTTCATCTATCTTCTTGGTCATCTCTTCAAAAACACTCAATGAGGTTTATGAGACACAATTTCCCAAACATAAAGCCATGCTGACTATCCCTAATCAGTCCTTGCCTTTCCAAATGCATGTAGATCCTGTCTCTCAGAATCCCCTCCAACAACTTAGCCACCACTGACCTCAGGGTCACCGGTCCTTAGTTCCCTGTATAAGGGTGAGTAGGCTCAATTGTATGGGCATGGGGTTAACAATGTTAATAATGTTAATAATTGGGTTTGATAGTGGGGGGATTATTAGTGGCGATTGGGGGTTAATGATATGGAGTGGGGTTTAGGTTATTGATAGGAACTGGGTTAATAATGGAGGAAATGGGATTAATGATGGAGACTGGGAGTTAAAGATGGAGCGGCAGGGATTTATAGAATCATAGACACCCTACAGTGTGGAAGCAGGCCATTTGGCCCATTGTGTCCACGCCGACCCTCCAAACAGCAGCCCACCCATACCCACTTCTACCCTATAATGCTGCATTTTCCATTGTTAATCCACCTGACCTGCGCATCCCTGCACAATTTAGCATGGCCAATCCACCTTACCTGCATATTTTTGGACTGTGGGAGGAAACTGGAGCACCGAGAGAAACCTCCACATAGACAGTGGCCCAAGGATGGGATTGAACCTGGGTCCCTGGCACTGTGGGACAGCAGTGCTAACCACTGAGCTGCTGTGATGGGGAGCAGGGGCGTATGATGTGGCATGGGGGATAAAAACTTAAGAAATGGAGGCAGGAGCAGGCCGTTTGGCTCCTTAAACCTGCCCTACCATTCAACAAGATCAAGGCTAATTTATCCCAGGCTTCAGTTTCTCTTTTGTGTCAGCTCAGCATAACCCTAAACTCGCCAATGTTTCCACCTCCACTTTAAATAGTTTCCATGATCTAGCCTCCATAATCTTCTGCGGCAAAGAATTCTACACATTCACAACCCTCTGGTAGGAACAGCCATTTTGGAGGGCTGTCAAGAGTCAACAAAGATCATCATATTCAAGCTTTTAATTCCAGATAGATAAATCACAATCACTTTTTAGCCATCTGTTATGGTGGTACTCGAACCATGATCTTTAGATCTCCACTCTGGATCTCTAGATTACTGGTCCTGTGACATTACCATGACACCACCATCACCCCTAATGATGAGAATTAAGTGTTAAATGATGGGGAAACCAGGGTTAATAGTCAGAAGTAGGGTTTAGTGATGGAGGAAATGGGGTTAAGGTAAGGGTTATCATTTTGAGCAAGGGGAAGTAATTTCATTGAGACCTTCAAAATACTTAAAGACTTAGACAGGGTAGATACTGGTGAGGTATATCCCCTGGTTGGAGAGTCTAGAACAAGGAAACATAATCTCAAAATAAGGGGAAGACACTTAGGACTAAGACAAGGAGTTTTTTTTAACACAGAGTTGTAAATTTTTGCAATACTCCAGAGGACTATGAAGTTTAGTCATTAAGTATGTTTAAAGTGGAGATTAACAGTTCTAAATTCCAGGGACATAAAGTAGTATGGAAATAGTCTGGGGGAAAGGGTATCAAAGTAGATGCTAAACGTTATCATTTTGAATAACGGAGCAGGATTGGTGGGCTATAAGGCCGATAGGTGTTCACATGCTCCAAAATTGACAATCTGTACTCGCCTTCCAGTCGGCCTGAGCAAGAAGAGATACTATTCTCCATCGAGCAGACTAAATCTGACACAGGAGGAAGGGGACTTCCCACAGACACAATGTTACCTAGGGATGCTAAATGTGCTTACACAGGACCAACAAACAGACTGAAGCAGGAAGGCCATCAACCATCTGAGGTCAGGGAAACTGCTGCTGTTAAAGTTGGAATCACAGGTAAGGAGGTGTCAATGGGACAGGGGACAGTCTAGTGTGCACTGATCCTTCACTGCCATTGCTCACAATTAGTCAACTTTACTCGTGATAGGCAACAACCATCTCCAATAAGAGAATCTAACCATTGCCTTTTGACATTAAATAGTATCGCCATCACTGCGTACCCCACTATCACCATCCGGGGGGTTACCATTGACCAAAACCTAAACTAGACTAGTCATATAGAGGGATTGAGTTCAAGAGCCATGAAATTATGTTCCAGCTATACAAAAGCGTGGTTCGGCCACATCTGGAGTATTGTGTCCAGTTCTGGTCGCCTCATTACAGGAAAGATGTGGAAGCGTTGTAAAAGGTGCAGAGGAGATTTACCAGGATGTTGCCTGGAATGGAGGGAAGGTCTTACGAGGAGAGGTTGAGAGAACTAGGGCTTTTCTCTTTAGAACAACCAAGGATGAGAGGTGACTTGATAGAGGTGTACAAAATGATCAGAGGTATAGATAGAGTAGACAGCCAGAGACTTTTTCCTCGGGTGGAGGTAGCTGTTACGAGGGGGCATAATTTTAAAGTGATTGGTGGTAGATATAGGGGAGATGTCAGAGGTAGGTTCTTTACTCAGAGAGTGGTCGGGGCGTGGAATGCATTGCCAGAGAGGGTAGTGGAGTCAGCCTCATTAGGGGCATTTAAGCGGCTATTAGATAGGCATATGGATGATAGTATAAGGTAGGGGTGGAGGTTAGATAGACCTTAAGATTAGGGTAAAAGTTCGGCACAACACCGTGGGCCAAAGGGCCTGTACTGCGCTGTACTGTTCTATGTTCTATGTTCTATATCAATAGAGTAGCTACAAGAGCAGATCAGAGTAAAGGTTGGTAGTTTGTATGGTTAGAGGGAGCCAGAGTTTGGATCAGGGTTAGTGTTTAAGGTCAAGAGAATTTGGGTTAGTGGGGATCCTGGGTTAGGGCTAGGGGATAGGGTTAAAGGTTGGGAAGAGCTGAGTTTGGGAGAGGCCAGGGTTGGGTTATCACAGTTAGAATTAGGACTGGGATTCCAGCAGGTGCTGGAGTCAGGGTTGGGAGTAGTCAGCACTGGGGTTACAGTTAGGGGTTTGAGAAACAAGTTTAGCTATTAGGGGTTTAACTTTGGAATTAGGGCTAAGAGATAAGGTTGGGGGTTGGATAGAGATGAGGTTAAGATTTAGGAGGAAACAGTTGTAAATAGGTTAGGGTAACATTTAATGACCAGGAGAGCTGGGTTTAGGTTTAGGGATTGGGATGGTTAGGGCTGTGGGGTTAGGTCTAGCAGTTGCATGAGTTGCAATAGACATTGCAAAGAGTTAGGCTAAGGTTTGAATTGGGGTTTGGGTTCAGTGTTTAGAGTACCTGGGCTGGGGTAGGGATTGCACTTTTTAAAAATTGATTTCTGGGATGTGGGCATCAAGGCAGGGCTGGTGTTTATTGCCTGTCCCTAGTCCCCAGAGATGCAGAGAAGGTGGTGGTGATCTGCACTCTTAAACTGCTGCAGTCCATGTGCGGTAGATTGACCCACAACGCTGTTAGGGAGGAAGTCCCAGGACTTTGACACAGTGACACTGAAGAAACTGTGATATATTTCCAAGTCAGGACAGTGAGTGGCTTGGAGGGGAACTGGCAGGTGATGGTGTTCCCATGTATCTGCTATACTTGTCCTTCTCGATGGTTGTGGATTTGGAAGGTGCTGTCTCAGGAGCCTTGGTGAGTTACTGTGGTGTATCTCGTAGATAGTATACTCTGCTGCCTCTGTGCACCAGAAATGGAGGGAGTGGATGTTTGTGGATGTGATGCCAATCAAGTGGCTATTTTGACCTGGATGGTGTCAAGCTTCTTGAGTGTTGTTGGAGCTGCACTCATCCAAACAAGTAGGGAGAATTACCTCACATTCCTGACTTGTGCCTTGTAATAGTGGACAGGCCTTGGGGAGTCAGGAGGTGAGTTACATGATTCCCATCCTCTGGCCTGCTGTTTTAGCTACATAATTTATATGGCTAGGTCAGTCCTGTTTCTGGTCAATTGTAACATCAAGGATATTTGGTAGTGGTAATGGCTTTCAATGTCAGGGGTTAGACTTAGGCTTGGTCTTAGTGTTAGGCTGTGGGAATACATGGGATTATGGCCTCCTGGGGAATTAGGTGTAGGTTTGGGGTTAGGGGCTTGGGGGACGCAAGGTTAAGGGTAGTTAGGCATCAGGTCTGCATTATGATTAGTGTCAGTTTTTGTGAGGAGTTAGGTCTGTGGTTAATTGCAGTGTTTCTTGTTCAGAGATGCAGTGGTCTTATCAACATCTCAACATTCATCATCCACTTTTGTCAACTGATGCTGGACTCCAGTCCCAAAGGCTGACATTTGAGAACTCTCGTATCTTGGGCCTGGCGAACGGAGCTGCCCTGACTAATCCCACATTAACTTCCTTTAGAAACATGACACTCAGACCCAGCACCTTGTTCTCAGCAGCCAGCAGTAGCAACCAAACTGAGGTAAGTCAAAGCTGGTAGTCCTTGAAAGAATTTATCGGACAAGGGAGGGTTTGGGGAGGTGGCTTGAGAAGTTTAAGGAAAAGCTGAAGGGATAAAGCATAAATCTATTAGAATGCCTGATACTGATCAGTGCCCAATGATTTTCCCAATCAATGTCTGACTAAGCACTGGTGACAGTTGAGTAGTGGTACACTCTATGGTCAAACTTTTTGCCAGTGAGGGCTCAGGTGAGGAGCAGAAGGACTTGGCACCACACTGAAACAAAGCACCTCTCTGGCAGACTGCAGATTAATACCAGAGGATCAGGAATGCATTGTTGAGAGGATGGAAGCAGGTTCAAACGAGACATTTAAAAGGAAGCTGGATGGTAATTTGTAAAGAAAGAATATACAGAGCAAGACAGGAAAATGACATTAAGTAAGATGCTGATTTGGAGAGCTGGCACAGACACAATGGACTGAATGGTCTCTTTCTACATGATAACAATTCTGTTTTTTTGAGAGACACCCCACTCAAGAATGCCAGAGCCAGGAACTATCAGGGAAAACCACAACCATCAACAGGTTAGGACTGGACATACCTCCTGTGTGATGGCTCTTGTGGTCCACTAGCTTCATTGGGTACCAGAGTCAGTGCAGTGCGTGAAGCATTTGAGGCTCAGAATTGAGAGATCAAAACAGGAGTCAATAAAACCCCTTATGCATATTCTGCTCTCATGGTTATGTGTTCTTCTCTGAGTGTAGGGATGGTTTGCCGATCACAATCTTGAGAACTTGGCCCCGTTTATTCCAATGGAGGATGAAGAATTTCAACTGATTCCTGTGAAGAATCCACAGCTTCAAGCTGCGCCAGGATATCAGACCGTGCATCACAGGGATAACTGTGAGGCTGTCAGGTAGAGTAACCCCTGAACCTGAAACCCCAGAAGCACCCTGTCTCCCAGCCCAAGACCCCTGCAGTACCTAGACTCCCAGCCGAGACCCCAGGAATACCCATCTCCTGGCCCAAGACCGCAGGACCACCCATCTCCCAGCTCAAGTCCCCAGAAGTACCCATCTCCCAGCCTAAGATCCTAGGAGCACCCAATCTCCCAGTTGAGACCCCAGGAGCACCCATCTCCCAGCCCTATACTCCTGGAGCATCCATCTCTCAGCCAAGACCCCAGAAGCACCCATCTCCCAGCCTTCTTGTTCTTGATACTCTTTAGAGAGGGAACAGCTTCTCCCAATCTATTCCATCCAACACGCTCATGATTTTGAAAGCCTTTATCAAATCTCCTCTCATGCTTCTTCTCTCCAGGAAGAACAGTCATAACGTCATCAATCGATCCTCACAACTGAAGTTTCTCAATCAGAACTGTTCTTCTAAATCACTTCTGCACTCTCTCCAATGCATTCACATCTTTCCTATAACATGGAGCCCACAATTGTACACAATACGCCAGCTGAGGTTCTAACAAGTATCTTAAACAAGTTCAACGTCACCTCCTTCCTCTTGTAGTCTATGCCCCTGTTAATAAAGCCGAGAACACTGTATGCTTATTAACTGCTTTCTCCACCTGTCCTGTCACCTTCAATGATCTGTGCACATATACAGCCAGGTCCCTCCATCCTGTACCCACTTTAGAACTTGCGCCCTCTATTTTATATGGTCTTTCAATGTTCTTCCAACCAAAGTGCATCACTTCACATTTTTCTGAATTGATCCACATCTATCATCTCTCTGTCCATTCCACCAACCTGCTAATGTCCTATTGGAGTTCCACACTAACCTCCTCACAGTTTGCAATTCTTCCATGTTTCACATAATCGGAAAACTTTGAAACTGTCCCCAGCACACCGAGGACCTTGCCCCATCATGGACCTACCATCACTTGTATCCAGGTTCACTCCCATCCTGTGGCCAAGTCACAGCCCTGAATGTTCTGACCAATGGTCACAGAGGATATTTGAAATGTTGGAGGTATGGGCATTGCTGGCAAGGCCAGCATTCATTGTTATCTTCGGGAGCTGCCGCTGAGTAACTGGCTGTGATTGGAGTTGTGAAAGTGTTGACATAATGGCAGGTTGTGTCTCTGGTTACTGACACTGTTCCCTTTTGCAGATTCTCATCCGGCAGTGTCTGTGAGCTGAGCTCCCGCCGCGGCATCAAGAGGAACCATCAAACAGATTTGACCTGTGACCTGGCAGTGGTGAGTTGCAGGAAAAGGTTGAATCGGGCCCTCATTGCAGTATGAGCCTAGGCTGTGTTTGATGGACAGGGTAGTGGGAGCTTTACTCTGTACCTAACCCTGTGCTGTGCCCGTCCTGGGAGTATTTGATGGGGACAGTGTGGTGGGAGCTCTACTCTGTATCAAACCCCATGCTATCCCTGTCCTGGAAGTGTTCGAGGGGGACAGCGTAGAGAGAGCTTTACTCTGTATTTAACATGATGTTGTTCCTCACCTGGGAATGTTTGATGGGGACAGGGTAGGCAGAGCTTTACTTTGTATCTAACCCTCTGCTGTCCATGTCCTGGGAGTGTTTGTTGGCGACAGTGTAGAGGAAGCTTCACTCTATGTCTAACCCTGTGCTGTACCTGTCTGGGAGTGTTTGTTAGGGAAAGCGTCAAGGGCGCTTTACTCTGTATCTAACCCGTGCTGTCATTGTCCTGGGGCTGTTTGATTAGGACAGTGTTAACGGTGCTTTACTCTGTATCTAACACCATGCTGAATCTGCCTGTGTTGACCCCAGATGTTACATTTCAGTGCCTATGCAAGGACAGTTGTTGTGATGCTGAACAACTGGGTCCCCTCCATCAGAAGAGATTGAAGGCTTTGAATGGATTGGATACAGGGGAGCGATGCTGCCACAGACAGAATCTGGGCCTGTGGGACTGGAGACCAGGTGGGGAGTAAAGCTCAGAATTTCATGGCTAGCTGCTTTTGGAAACGTAATCCTTTTGTCCAGTAGATCACTCAAGCAACCAACCTGCTCCCCAATTGGAGACTCACTGTGCAATCCCCATTAGATCTGCATTCATAAATGGATTTCCAGCTGTTTGAAAGACTGAGTGAACAGCGATTAGGAATTGGAAATCTCACTGAGTTTGATACAATCCCTACCTCCCCACCAACTATCAAGACATGTGGACAAAGTGGTTAAGATGGCATATGGGATACTTTCTGTTATTAGTTGAGGCATAGAGGGTAAGAACAGGAAGACTTTGGTGGAATTGTATAAAATGTTTGTAAGGCCACAGCTAGAGTATCAAGTGCAGTTCTAGAATCCACATTATAGGAGGGATATCATAGCACTGGAAACGATACAGAGGAGATTTACCAGGATATTGTCTGACTGGAGAATTTCAGTTATGAGATTGGGCAGACTGGGACTGTTTTCCTTGGAGCAGAGGAGATCGAGAGGGGACATGATTGAGATGTGTAAAATTATGAGGGATATAGATAGGGTAAACAGAAATAAACTTTCGCCTTGATAGATGGATCAATGACCAAGGGACATAGATTGAAAGTAAGGCGAGGAGGGTTAGAAGAGACGTGAGGAAAAATATTTTTCACCCAGAGTGTGTTGGGAATTTGGAACTCGCTGCCTGTAAAGGTGGTAGAAACCCTCTTAACATTTAGATGTGCACTTGTGATGCCAAGCTATACAAAGCTATGTACAGTGCTGGAAAATGGAATTAGAAAGGTTAGGTGCTTGTTTTCGACAAGCACAGGCACAATGGGCCAAAGGGCCTTTTTCTCTGCTATAAACCTTCATGACTGCATGACCTTTGGTGGGGGTTTGGACTAGTGATGGGACTGTCTGAAGGTCTTGAAATTACAGATTGTCCAATTTCCTGGTTTTAAAGATGCTTCTGGCTTTGCTTCCTCTAGATCTGTCCAGCTACCTGTGGGGGCCGTGCTCTCCACTCAAGGTGTTACCAATTCTCAGCCCCATTGACTGTGAGGTCAATGCTCCACTCCATGGGGCAAGACTTCTTCATGGCACTGACCTGCTGCAGGTTCTGGATCAGGCCACCTTATACCAGGGGAGCAAGGATTTACCAAACCCCAGCCACAGGAGGTGAGTGGACTGCCAGACCCAAGTTATAGGGAGCAACTGGACGTCGCCCACAGGGAGTAAGCTCGGACTCCGAAGCGGAGTGGGGGTGTGGTCAGCTCGGACACCAGGGGTCAGCTCCAATAGCCATGGTTACTGGTGACCTCTAAGCCCCGGTGGAGGAGAGATAAATACTACACAGTAATGGAATTAACAGATTAAATCATTACCAACAAAAGTTGAAATAAGAAATAGGATTCAGCCTAGAATAAACCAACCCACACATGAAAGCTTCTCCTTTCATAACTGAACACTTTGTTTGCAAATATGTAAAAAGTCTCTTCAGTCTGTTCTGTAATCACAAGTATTTCCTGTATTACAAAATCACATGTACTCACAGAGACACACAGATACTCACAAATTCCACCAGCCACATACAGTATACCAATCAGCAGTCAGGCTTTTCTCACCTTGCTCTCCAGCCCCTGGTGGGGAGCTGAGGCTGATCCCAGCACCAAGTCCTTTTGTCCCAGCTTTAATCAGCTGACTCCAACAGGCCTAGACTGACACTTGAACACTGCTGGTCCCCGGTTACCTAATATTGACATACCTAGTCCAGATTCTTCATTCTTTTTGCATTGAATATTGCTTGAGAATGAAATAAAGTTAAAATTAAAGGACAAGTCCATACTTCTCATTTTAACCCAAGACCCAGTGTGGCAGGTCCAACGTAACCACTAGATCTGCTGGGAGGTTACCCAGAGCTGCAAAATGTGTCGCTGCGGCAAAGAAGAACTGAATGAATTGTTCACAAAATGAGTTAAGTCAAAAAACAGATCATGAAATGTTTATTTTGTAGTCTTTCCCAAAATATCATATTGTATTCCTCACTCTGTTTGTGTGAGCGTTTTACAAATCTGTAAATCATCTACATGATATTCAGAAACCGCAAACCGGCACCTTTAATGTTAAAAAACATAATTTAACCCATTCTATAGTAACAATTGTGCACAGATTCCCTCAGTAACTGTTGCAGAAACACCTTGCGTCCCATCCTGTCAATCATAATCTGTAATTATAATTGCAGAATTTTTTTCATCATAGTAATGCAGACTTGATTTTGAAAGTTATTTGTTGGCAGGGAACATGAGGCTGCAGTTCACTTACGGTGCCTGATACCCCAGCCCTGGAGCACAACAGCTTTCCTGAACAAAGCTAGGGCTAGTTTCAAAATAGAAAACTGGTTTAGGACTCATTGCCCATTCTGGCAGCACTGTGAGTGGATCTATGCTGGATGAACTGCAGTCATTCAAGAAGGTAGCTGACCACCCTCTTCTCAAAGGGCATTTAGGGTTGGACACTAAATACTGGCCTTACCAGCTACACTCACATCCCACGAAAGAATTCAGAAGTCAAAGCCCATTGAGAATCTGACAATGTGAAGCCCTGCACCACTACCCCCAACCCCCACAAGAAAGACATACTATGCAGTTTGAGAGATTTAAAGAATTGAAAAGTGACATGATGATTTTCTTGCTCTGAAATTCAACCCATCTGTACTTAGTGTGCAAATGGATAGTCAGCATGACAATCAACTTGACTGCAGTTGGCTACTTTTGTTACCTTAGTTAACCACCAACCTTCACCCCCCTCCCATCAAACACCCGTCTGCTTGATTCACTGCAGAATCAGAACTTATTTCATCCCCTGAAATTCACTCCTTCTATGGTGTCAAACATATTCACAACAAGCCAATGAAAGAATATTGTTTATTATTCTTCTGCAATTTCCAATGAATTGGGTTGTTTTACAGTGATGGAGGAAGTGGGAAAATCTACCAAAGTTAACTATATTTTAACTAGTTTAATTGCAGTTCCTCTTCATGCTTCATGCTGGAGCTCTGATCTTGAAGTTGAAACTCAGACGGATAAGGTGAAGGGACCAATGGAAGGGGTCTCATTTCAAGCTGGATTGGGTTACTGCCCAGGGAGGGGAGGATTGACTACGAAAGGTTTGAATAAATTGCTGTGGTCTGTTAGATTGTCCAGGAATGGACATTAACATTTCCTTGTTGACAGGAATTGTTTCTTTTGCACGGTCTTGGTCTTTACAGGTCATTGATGTCTTCCTAGCTGGTAGCTGTCCATCCCACTCTGTTCCTCTGGTAGAAATGGACTGGTCACCTTTAAGAATCTCAGTTGGTTTAAAAATTTCTTGGAAGAGTAGATCAGCAACGGCTTTCCCCCATGGTAATGGTTCATGGTTGGATCTAGAAACCTTCAAAATCTTCCCCCAAACGTGTCCAGCATCCAAGCCAGTCCCCGAGCCTGGTGCTTCTGATTCAACTCTAACATTCAGAGTGTTATTGGAGACTGTTGTCAGGTTCTTCTCAACAGGAGCTCGGAGTTTGTCCATCACTGGGATATGAAAACAATCAAAGATTGATGGAAGAATCTTGGTCCAGAGTTCCAATAGTTGTTCTGAGATTCCTGACCATGCCTTCCTTTCAGGAAATGTTTTTGAATTGGGAGGGAATATTTCATCAAGTGGTATCTCGACAAAGTCGTCACACTTTGTTGATCTCATGTGGTTTGGAGTTGCAAAAGATGGTTCTGATTTCCATTCTAAGTTTGACATAGGTGGAGATGGTGCCGAAAGCAGTCGTGGATTTTGACAGTGTCTAGGAACTGATGTTAGGCTTGGGGTCTGATTTACACAATAATCTTTGCTTACATTGACTTCTGGTCTCACCAGGCTAGTGAGGTGTGAAATAGTGCAGGAGTCATCATCATCCATTGCTTTGGGATGCAGTCTATTCTGCTCACTTGTTCTTGTTGTTAACCTCAAACCTGCAGAGTAAGCTCTAGTTGACCTCTTTGGCTGACCAGTTGAAGCAATGGCAACTTTTGTCTTAAGCGTTGTGAGTCGAACCTCACCATTCTGACTAGTTAAGCCTTTCAGGCTTGAGTTTGGTTTTGGTGATTTGTCCTGCAGACAACTCCAGAAATTTGAGGTCTGGTGGAAAGGTTGGCTTTCCCTAATGCCTGGGGACCACATTCCGAGTCCCTGGGCTAAATGGTGAGGTGATGGCAGAGGTTTTTTTTCTTCAATGGTAGAGTTTTCAAGGCATGTACACAATAAGTTAGAATCAGACACAGATGAAGAGCCTGGATTCGATGTGGGCTCCATTTCAGACCTGGGTGTGTGAGGGCTTACGAGACAATGAGAAACACTATCCTTCTCTGGATATCCACTACAGTCTGTGTTAGATTCTCTAGACAGTCTTCTTTCTGTGGAGACACAGGGAGACTTCAGCCTCTGGTCAATTTGGCAATCATGGCTGAAGTTCAAGCTGGACGGAGGAATCGAGGATTGGACATTGGGTGAGACTGAAGCTGGAGACTTCAACTGGGGCTCCACAATAGACCAGGAAGCTGAAGGCACCATGAAGGAGCACTGTGCACTGTCTCCCTGGCTATTTAAGCTAGAAAATGATTTATCTTTAGGCTCGGCCTCTGTTTGAGGGAAAAGGTACTCAGTGGCAGCAATCAGCTCCATGGGTAACACAGAAGACAGCGAGAGACGGGGGAGTGAGAGGACTGAAAGAGTTGTCGATTGTCCCTTGACTAATGTTTGGGTCCTGGCAAAGAGATGGTCACTGCCCCTGGCATGAAAATGGGAAAATGCTGAAAACCAAACAGATTTGTTCAAACCAGAAGTGGTGTACGTGGATCGAGATGGGGCAAAATGGACCCCCTTGTGAGCAGTTTTCTCTCTTTGTTGTTTCCTCTTCATAGTGATACATGGCAGTGCTTGTATGATGAGGAGACAGATCATAATGGCAGATACAAACAACAACAAATCTGTAGGAGGCAGGCGAAGAAGCATTTGAGTAGAGAAAGAAAACATTTAAACTGTTGGCTCAATGCAAGAGGCTTGTTTTTGCCTGGATATACAGGTTCACTAACACGGAATGCTCTTTAGAAACCTCGCACATTAATCCCTACCTCATAAGCTCCTAGCTCAGAAATATTCAGTTTAACTGAGACCAGGATGTGGGGATGTCACCACTCAATTTGCTGGCTTCTAAGGCTTTATCAATGCTGGGAAGGAGCCACAAGTGGTGTGGGCACAAGGACCATCAATCACCAGCATCATGCTCAGAAGGCTGATGTGCTAGGAATCCCAGGTAAGAAACAACATCAAACAACCAGGGGCTTGCTGTTAAAGTGAGGGTCTGCTCACTAATCTAATGCCTATCCTGATTGTGACTAATACTGGGGATCTGTGTTGGCCGAATGTGTGCTGCAAGTTGGGATGAGGTATCTTTCAAGCAAGGGAGGTTGTGGAGTGGTCACTACCCACTTCAGATTTGTAGAGATACATTCTCCCGCATATTCCTTACAGTTTCTACCTTGTGACATCCTTCTCAAACATATTAAGAGGAATTGTTACATTTGTCATGTTAAACCTCATTCACTAAAAACAGATTAGCAACTCTATCATCTAAACAATTAAAAGGAGTTTAAACAAATTGGAATAAGTGTTGCTCATGGAGTATTCACCAAAGGGTTAAAAAGCACTACAAGCTCACTAACAGACATGGAGTCTGCAGCTGAAATAAAAAGCAGGAAGTCCTGGAGAAACTCCACAACTCTCGAGAATCTATGGAGAGAGAAAGTTTCTAGTCCAATACAACTCTTCTTTGGAAATGTCATATTACATAAAGGAATTGGAGGAACACAGCAGGCCAGGCAGCATCAGAGGAGCAGCTCCACACTGTGTTATCTCATATTATATAAACTTTTATTCTGCTTCTCTGTCCACGCAGGCTGCTGGAGCTACTGAGTTTCTCCAGCACTTTTTGTTTTTACTTCAGATCTCCAGCATTGACAGTGTTTTGCTTTTGTTAATGTATAGCTGATAAGGGAGTAAGCCCTCGTAAACACTGTTTGTACTGAATAGTAAATACAGATACTTCATTCCATGTAACCCTTAAGTAAAAATAAATCCTCATTTTGTCTTGTACAAATCTGGTTCAGTGTTCTACCATACAGCTTACAGTTGAATTTAACATCCAGCTGCAGATCTAGGTTGCCGCTGTTCTGCAATACCAAATGCTGATATTTGATTCCCTGAAAGACTAACTTTAAACATAGATGGCAGGGGAAATGGAAGGTGGTTTGACACCACACTTATTACCGTGAGGGTGAAGATTTGGATATTCTGCAACCTCTTCCACCTGCATTTTCAAAGCTGGAAGACATTCATTCCCGCGAAAGAAGCACAAAGAGCCCTTCCCCAAGGCTGCTCATGACAGGACTCATCTGATCAGTTCCGGAACACGCCTGTTACCACGTGACAGCACAGCAAACTCTGTGACATCACTTGGTGACCACTGACTGAGTGAGAGGTCAAAGCCATTGCTAAGTGACCATTAACTGTGAAAGAATGGGATGAGTGGCACAAGGCTGGCAAGACTTTGCTGCCTGGTGGCACAATGTGGGCATGATCAAGTGAGACAGTGTCATACCAGAATAGAGGCAGCAAAAGGTGAAACAAGTGATAGGTGTATGGGGTGAACAGGTGAGAAGGTGCCACCTTTTAGGAGGCAGGGAAAGATGGATGGGACAGTGTCGATAGTGGAGAGGAACAGGTAAGACAATGTCACCTGGGAGAAGCATGCATCTGACAAGATGGGTCAAACTGGATGGGACAGCACGATATGATTAAAATAGAGGAACCTGTCATCCCCATCACTTTGTTCAGGTTTAAGGCAGATAAATACAAAGAAAGTTCCAATATTTACATGTCCGATGATGGACTTTCCTTTGTGCTAAAAGATTAGTTTTGACGTGAAAGAGTTTCTCGTTTTGTTTACAGTACATGGGCAGGGTTTGCCTTAGGCTGGTGAAGGAATCGGTTGTAATTTCAGGCTCCATGACTCCTTTATTTCCCCAAGGTCTGATCATCAATCATTCAAACCATCTTAGGAATCCTGTGTCCATCTCCAAGAACTTTCTTTAATTCAGGAATCTGACCTGGAAGGTTTGTTCCAATCCATCTCCCGAGCTACATTCTTCTCACTGTCTGCTGATTCTTTGATGATTTGCATTACCAAAGCATTCCTGCGCTGGGTGGCCTCTAGCTGGCTTTGATTTGATTCAGGCAGGTGCTGTGTAAGAAATCAACAGAAAGATCAAGTCACAACGTAATTTACATAACACATGAAACAGCAACGTTTCCTTCAGATCATCCCAAAACCTACTGCGCTTACTCCCCTCAGGTACCCTGGCTGGGGTGCAATAAGCAGAACTGAACATAAAAACACAGGAGATAATGCAGGAGTAGGCCATTTGGCCCCTCAAGCCTGCCCTGCTATTCAGTAAAACTATGGCTGTTCTGCCCCAGGTCTTGACACCTCTCTTATGCCAGCTCAGCATTACCCTCAACTCCCAATATTTCCATTGGTGATGAAGCCTCCACAACTCTGGGATAGAGAACTCCACACATTCACTACCCTCTGGAAGAAGGCCTCAGTTCTAAGATCTTCATATCTCAGTTTTAAATGAGTGTCCCCTTATTCTGTAACGACGTCCCCTAGTTCATGATTCCCCACATCTACCCTGTCAAATCCCCTCATTCTTACAAGTTTCAATAAGATCACCCCTCATTCTTCTAAACTTTAATGAATAAAAACCCAACCTGTTTAGCCATTCTTGTTAAATGTAGTCTTTCATTCCAAGAATCAGCCTGGTTAATTTCTTTTGAACAGCTTTCAATGCCAGTGTATCCTTTCTAAATACAGTGACCAAAACTGTACACAGTACTCCAGGCATGACCCCACCAACACCTGCACAGTTGTAACAAGATTTCCCTGTTTTTAAACTCCAACCCCCTAGCAATAACCACCAAATTTCGATTTGCCTCCTTCATTACTGGCTGCACCTAAATGCTAACTTCTCGTGTGTTATGCACAAGAACACCCAGACCCCTTTCTGCACTTTCTTGGAATCTCTCCATTTAAATAACAGTCTGCCTTTTGATTCTCTTTATCAAAGTGCATTACCTCACAGTTTCCTACACTGAACTCCAACTGCCAAGTTTTTGCCAATTCACTCAACCTATCTATATCTCCTTGCAGATTTCTTATGTCATGATCACAATAAGCTTTCCCACCTATTTTTGTATCATCAGCAAATATGGATGCACTATACTCTCCTCCAAGTCATTCATATAGATGGTAAATAATTGAGGACTTAGGCCTGATCTTTGTAGAACTTCACTCGTTAAATCTTTCTAACCTAACAAGACACATTAGACACCCTTTCCTTTCTATGTTAACTAATCCTCAAATCATACTAATATATTACCCCCTTCCCCATTATCACGAGCCCCTCTCCTCTTTTGCGTTGCACATTATTGACATGTTCTGTAAATCTAAGAGTACTACATCTACCGGTTCCCCTTTATCACTTCTATTTGTTATATCTTCAAAGAACATAGCAAATCTGTTAGACATGATTTCCTTTTCATGAAACAATGCTGATTACATTTGATTACATTAAGCTTTCCTAAATGCTCTTTCTTTTTCCATAATAATGGACTCAAGCATTTTCCAAACAACAGATATTAGGCTAAATGTAGTAGTTTCTGTTTTCTGTCTCCCTCCTTTCTTGAATGCTAGCACCACATTATCAGTTTTCCAATCCCATGGAACCCTTCTTTAATCCAGTGAGTCCTGGAACATTTTGAACAATACCTCCACTATCTCTTTAAATTCCTTCCTTTAAATCCACTTCCTTTAAATCCCTTGATGCAGGCCATCAAGTCCTGGCAACTTGTCTTCAGTCCCATTAGTTTGTCAAATACTTTGTCCTGCATGATAGAAATTGTTATAAGATCTTTTCTCCCATTTATATCTTCTTTGGGGTGTTTATATTGTTTCCCAGCATGAAGGCTGATGCAAAATATTGGTTTAAATTATCTGCCATTTCCCTGTTTCCTGAAATTAATTTTCCAGTCATATCCTACAAGGGTCCCACACTCATTTTCACTACTCTTTTTTTAGAAAAGCAATAGAAGCTCTTGCTGTTTGTTTTATATTTATTGTTAATTTTCTTTCATTTTCAAGTTTCTCCTTTTTTATAAGCTTTTTAGTCATCTGCTGCTGGTTCCTAAAAAAATTCAGAATCCTCAGAATAACCCCAGAGACAACTGCAAGCCAAAAACAGTGAAAACAAACAATCAGAATATTCAAATATTCTAATGTGACGTGGAATACAAAGAGCAGGAATAGGCTATTTATCCCTTCGAGCTTGCTCCACCATTCAATATGTCCATCACTGACCCTCTATCTCAATGCCATATTCCCAATTTTTTCGATATCCCTTGATTTAAAATGTAAACATCTATTTCTTTCTCAAATATATTCAGCAACTTGACCTCCAGAACCTTCACCACTCTCTGAGTGAAGAAATGTTTCTTTATCTCAGTCCTAAATGGTCTATCCTCTATCCTAAGACTGTGTCCCTTGGTCCTAGACTCCACAATCAGGGAAAACATCCTCCCTGCATCGAACCAATCTCTCCTCATTGGACAGTTCTGCTAGCCCTGGCATCAGCCTAGTGAACCTCCACTGCACTCCCTCTAAGGCAAGTATATCCGTTCTTATGCGGGGAGACCCAAAATGTACACAATATGCCAGGTGCAATTTTACCAAGGCTCTGTATAACTGCAGTAAAATATCTCTGCTTCTGAACTCAAATCGTCTCACAATGAAGGCCAACAGACTGCTCGCCTTCCTTACAGCTTGCTGCATCTGGCAGTCTACTGAATAAGGTCATCTAGATCACTTTGTACATCCATACTTCCCAATACATCACCATTTAAATAATACTGACTTTCTGTTTTTCACGCCACAGTGTATAACTTCACATTTAGTCATGTCATACTGTTTGCCTACTCATTCAACTTGTCTAAATAGCCCCTTGCATCCTCCTCACAACTCTCAAACTTGCCAGTTTTGCGTCACCAGCAGACTTGAAAATGTTGCATTTGGTTCCCTCATCCAGGTCATTCATATATACCGTAAGTAGCTTGGGCGCAAGCAGTAATCCCTGCAGTATCCCACTAGTCAATGCCTGCCACTTGGAAAAAGACTCATTTACTGCAACTCTCTGTTTCCACTCTGTTAAGCGATTCTTGATCCTGTCAATATAAAATCCCAATCCCGTGCGCTTTAACTTTGCTTGCTAACCTCTTATAACGGACCTTATCAAAAGCCTTCTGAAAATCCAAAAACACTATATCCACTGGTTTCCCTTTATCTATTATCTAAACTCCAGTAGATTAGTTAAGCATGATCTGCCTTTCATAAACCCACTCCAGCTTTGTTCAATCTGTTAAAATTTTCCAAGTGTTCTTTACCACATCTTTTATAATAGACTCTAGCTAGCATTTCCCCATGATTGATGTTAGGCTAACTGGTTTGTAACTGTGATAACAAGGTGTAGAGCTGGATGAACACAGCAGGCCAAGCAGCATCAGAGGAGCAGGAAGGCTGACGTTTCGGGCCTAGACCCTTCTTC
>NC_063374.1:11409075-11433905 GCF_021869965.1 Rhincodon typus
AGCCACACCGGGTACAGCGGATGCAGTATACCACATTGGCAGATGTGCAGGTGAACATCTGCTTGATGTGGAAAGTCTTCTTGGGGCCTGGGATGGGGGTGAGGGAGGAGGTATGGGGGCAGATGTAATATTGTTAGTTCCATGCTGCTGTAAAGAACGTATACAGTCTGCTGGTGAGGAAAACATTCATTTCATTTTAGAAACATCTTACTGTGGCTTCATCTTGGCGTGAGGCTGCAAAAGACAACGTTGCCTTGTGTGATAATGTTTACTCTGTCATTAACGTATTGAACAAGCAGACTGAATCCCTTCTGTTACATCTCCCCCGCAAGTCTCTGCCTTCGTTTTCTTTCTTACAGGAATAGCGTTTTGGGCAGTTTCACTGATCTGGCCAAACATGTTCTCACAACAGGTGGAGATTGGAAATTTGAATTCTTGTGTGGTCCCTCGCACTCTGCTGGGCAAGAGGCAGATGATTAGATGCCCCCAGGTCAGCAGTCATACCATTATCCCAATCTCATGACAAACACAGCATCTCTGGTCTCGTCGACTATGTGGTGACCACCCTGGCTGTGTAGAAGCTTGCTTCTGTGTAGAAACTAGTACACATCTGTTCCATGGCATCATCCCATTTTTATCTTGAATAAAGTAGAACCATGTGTGTGGTGTCAATTCCACCACTTATGCAGAATGAGTCTCCAAACTGACACCTAGTTAGAGGTCTGATAAGTTGTGTGCTTTGTGATATTTGTCATTGTTCTGTATTTGACTGGGATAGTGCTCATCCTTTTATTTCCTCACTTTCTTCACATTTTCATCTTATAACTTCATGCTGCGTGTACATGAGAGAGTAGGGGAGTTTAATTCTCAGTTGTCTTCCCTGGAGGAGTTCACATAGAGCAAAACCATTTTGGAGAGGAGTGGAAATAAAACTCAGAAATGCAATTCGAAGGTCATCATTCTTTTTCAGCAATGTTTTCACTGTACTCACTCTTTCAGTCCACATTAGTTCGAGGGTGTCTTCATGAGAGCTGGTACTGAGTTAATTCTTGAAAGGATTAATTGGCAAACTGAGTCATTGTCTGAGGTAACAAGGGCTGTGATTCCATGACTCCATACATCTGGAGTGCTACTGTGTACCAAGAATACCTTCCTTATGTGTTCACAGAGGTCCATTCTGACAGGATGGAAAGGAAGATTACATCAGCAATTCACTCATCTCCTGGCAATGGCTAGAACCAGTAATATACATTGATATCATCTCTTCCAATGACTTTGAGAGACCTAGCCACCTACACAATATCTTGCTCTGACTCAACATTTTATGATACCCAGATATTCTTGGTGCAGACCATGTCAGTGGTTGAGTCTCAGAACTTTCAGAACGTCCAATCTCTCATCGTAAATGAGAATATAGGAACTTCACAAATAGGAATAGGACATACCTTTCAGCCCATTGAGTCTACTGTGCAATGCAAATGGATCATCCACCTCAATGCTAATTTTCCCACACTATTCTCGTATCCTTCAATGTACTTATTATTCAGACATGTACCAAGCTCTAGAGAATTCCAAATATTCACCCCCACCCTCTCTGGATTGAAGATATTTCTCCTCATCTCAGTCCCAAATGTCTGCCCCTTTATTTGATTTGATTTATTATTGTTACATTTACCTAGGAACAGTGAATAGTTTTGGTTTGCATGCATTACAGGTAGATTATACCATACAAAGTGCATTAAGGTAATAGAACAGAGCGAAGAATACAATTTTATGGCTACAGAGAACGTGCACAAAAAGTGAGATCAACATTAAATTTAAAACTTGAGAGGTCCATTCAGAAGTCTAATAACAGCGGGAAGAAGCTGTTCTTGAATCTGTTGGTACCTATGTTCAAGTTTTGTCCTGGATGGTGTTGAACCTCTTGAGTGTTGTCATAGTGGCACTCATCCAGGCAAATTCCATCACACTCCAGTTGTGTACATTGTATTAGATATCATTTGGATCTTGCTGCATTTGAACATGGACTGCATCAGTATCTAAGGAATTGCAAATTGTGCTAAACATTGTGCAGTCATCAATGAACATCCCTACTTCCTGACTTCTGCTGGTAGAGTTATAGAGTCATACATGATAAAAACAGATCCTTAAGTCCAGTTAGTCCATGCCGACCATGTTCCCAAACTAAACTAGCCCTACTTGCCTGTGTTTGGCCCATATCCCTCCAAACCTTTCCTATTCATGTACTTTTCCACAAGTCCCTTATTGATATAAACCTTTCCGCCTCTTCAACAAAAATGGCATTGCCTTATTCAGGCCTTGCCTTGCCACAGGGATCTGTGACAAAGCTCTGTTGTTTCCTTGGTTCATACACTGTCAACCTCAGTCAGAATCAGTGCACTCATCGAGGCAATTTGTTGACTCCTAAGAATTGAAAAGTGTTACTAATGATTTGTGCTCTGTCTCTTTTTTAAAGAGGAGACCATGAACATAGTCTACAAACTGGTCACAAGCCAGTTTAAAATAAGGATAACGAAGAAAAATACAGAATGTTGGGGAAAAAGTAAACAATATAAGATACAAGCCTGTGTAGCAGCATGCTATTTTTCTTCATCACATCTGTTTAGTTCCTGTCAGTGAACAGGATGTGCAGTAAACTGGTCTAGGCTTTCCATTCATATCTAATTGGAAGCGTACAACTCACAGTTCTGTAGAAGCTGCATTTGCTGCAATAATTGTGGGTAGCTGTGGTTTGTTCTGGATTCAGATATCTGGCAATATTAACTTACAATTGATTTTCTCAAAAGACCCCTGTTACGTTTCTTCCTAGCACTATATATTGTCTTGTCAGTTGTGGCAATATCTATTGATGACAGCTAGGTCAGTTCTGACACAGGCTCCATCCACAATATGCTCAAGAAACTTGACAGTTGGTTGTGAGAACTCACGTTTGTTGTTGACTGTAAATCCGGTTTCCTGTAGGTGTTGTAACACAGCTCACACTCTAGTGTCATGAGCTGCCTGTGTAAATCCACAGATTGGGATATTGTCCAGGTGACAAATAATTCCATCCAATCTTTTTGCAGTACTAGACGTTGTTCGCTGTGAGATTTCTGGTGATCATATGATGCCAAAAGGAATGAGTTTAAACAGGGTCTTCCAAACAATGAACAGAAGGCTGTGGGCAGCATAGACTCTTCATTGATGAGTAGTTGCTAAAAACCACTATTTGCATCTAGCTTTGTGAAGATTGTACACTTCCTAGTTTTGCTAAGGTCTTATGGACATGGGATATGTTTGACATACAACTGCTTTCTATGTCAGTTCACCACAGCTCCTCAGACAGCACCTTTCCAAATCTACAACTATACCATCTAGAAGGATAAGAGTAGTAGATACATGGGACCACCACCCCCAACCATTCACCATCCTGACTGAGAAATATATCACTGTTCCTTCAGTGTCAAAGGGTCAAAATCCTGGAACTCCCTGTCTAACAGCATTGTGGCTGTCTGTACAGCATACAGATTGCAGCGATTCAAGAAGCCAGCTCATCACCACCTTCTCAAGGGCAATTAGGGATGGGCAATACACTCACTCTTTGCCTCAATGTATAGTCAAAGTCTACTTTACCTTTGGCAAGCATGGATGTGAAATTTGCCTGGGTGTAAATAGACACACTGGCTCTGATTCAAAAAGTAGTTTTATGTGGTATGCCGTTTACTGCATTCTTCATCCCTTTAATACAGCTTAGGAGTTTTCAGGCTGATCTTCTTGGCTTTTCAACTCTCCTATTCTGCAAATTAGTTGTAAGCCAGTTTCCTGCTTAAGAATGAACAACTGTGAAATCTTGTCAGTAATCCCAAACTAGAGTTGTTCATTCATTGAAGGGTTACAGCTGAATGTAATCTTTCAATACATAGAGAGAAAAATCACTGAAATCTTTTAAGTGCTCCTAAATCACTGATTTTTTCTTCTTAGTTATTAAAGCTTTACATTCAATTGTCCTATAATCTTGAGTTCTACATCTCCTGGCCCATGTAGTTTTATCTTAATGGCTGAAGGGAACTTTTCTCCAACCAGAGTTCAGTATCAGAAAGACCCAACACAGCTGCATGTGCTTAACCTATAACCTGTCTTTTTCCTCTGCGAGGCCATCAACACTCGCGTAGCTTGAATCCTGGCTCTCGCTGAGGAAAGACATCTCAATTTCATCGATATCTTCTGTTTCCCGGATCTTGCTGCCTTTCCAAGGCTCCTTTTTTTGCTTATTCTTGCACAGGTTTCTCGTCAAGACATACAGCTTAGGAGTGACTTTTCCTTCTGTGCAAATGGCATTTGGCCTCTTTGACAGGCAATTTTTACATCTGTGTTTATTTTCTTCCACAGCAATAATATTTAGCGTGATTGACAGATGCACTTCTTGCCTCCCCAGCTTTTGTATGGCCACTTCACTGAGTTGGTCATTTTTGGAATATAGTTGTCCTGTTGACCAAATCGCCCACTGATTTTGCTTCCTGACCTCACTGTATACTTGTTTGATCAGTTAAATTGCTTTCATTAATATTAACTCCCAACTTCACCGGGAGAATACAATAACAACAGTCCACTAGATGGTGTAGGGCTGGATGAACACAGCAGGCCAAGCAGCATCATAGGAGCAGAGAGGCTGACGTTTCGGGCCTAGACCCTTCATCAGAAAAGGGGGAGGGGAAGGGGGTTTTGAAATAAATAGGGAGAGAGGAGAGGATAGGTGGAGAGGAAACAAACAGGTCGAAGAGGCGGGGATGGAGCCAGTAAAGGTGAGTGTAGGTGGGGAGTTAGGAAGGGGATAGGTCAGTCCAGGGAGAACGGACAGGTCAAGGGGGCGGGATGAGGTTGGTCGGTAGGAGATGGGGGTGCGGCTTGAGGTGGGAGGAGGGGGTAGGTGGGAGGAAGAACAGGTTAGGGAGGCAGGGACGAGCTGGGCTGGTTTTGGGATCCGGTAGGGGGAGGGGAGATTTTGAAACTTGTGAAATCCACATTGATACCATTGGACTGCAGGGTTCCCAAGCAGAATATGAGCCTCCATCCACATCCTTCTGGTATTGTGGCAACCATAACTGTATGCTATATTCCAAATGTGGCCTCACTAAAGTGCTATACAGCTGCAACATGACTTGCCAGTTTTTAAACACTGACTGATAGAAAGCAAACATGCCGTATGCCTTCTTGACTACTTTATCCACTTGTGTTGCCACTTTCAGGAAACTTTGGACTTTTATGCCTGGATACCTCTGTCTGTTGATGTTACTAAGGATTCCGCCATTTACTGTATACTTCCCTTCTGCATTAGATCTTCCAAAATGCATCACCTTGCATTTCTCCAGATTAAACTCCATCTGCCATTTCTTCACCCAAGTCTCCAGCCTATCGATCCTGCTATATCCTCTGGCAATCCTCCTCACTATCCGCAGCTACCCAATCTTTGTGTCAACCACAAACTTACTAATCAGGCCAACTTCATTCTTCTCCAGATCATTTACATAGATTGCAAACAACAGGGGTCCCAACACTGATCCCTGTAGTACACTATGGGTCACAGATCTCCATTTAGAAAAATACCCTTCCACCTCTACTCTCTCAGTTCTATGACAAAGCCAATTCTGTATCCACCTTACCAGCTCATCATAGATCCCATGTGACTTCACCTTTTGTGTCAGCCTGCCATGAGGAACCTTGTCAAAGGCCTTGCTAAAGTCCATATAGACAACATCTATCACCCTATCCTCATCAACCTTTGTCACTTCCTCGAAAAACTCAATCAAGATTGTGAGACATGACTTTCCCTGCACAAAGCCATACTGCCTATTGCTAATTTATTAATATTTTTCTAAATATGAGTAAATCGTTTCCCTAAGAACCTTCTCCAATAATTTCCCTACCACTGATGTAAGGCTCACTGGCCTGTAATCTCCCAGATTATCACTGTTATCCTTATTGGAAAAAGGAGCAATGTTGACTATTCTCTGGTCCTCTGTGACCTCTCCTATGACTAAAAAGGATACAAAGATTTCGTAAAAGGCCCCAGCAATTTCCTTGCCTGCCTCCCTTAGCATTCTGGGATAGATTCTGTCAGGTCCTGGGGACTTGGCTACCTTCAATTTTTCTAAACACATAACACCAACTCCTTTTTTTATGTTGACATGCCCTAGAGTATCAACATACCCCTCTGTAAACTCACCATCTACCGTGTCCTCCTTTGTGAGTACCGAGGCAAAGTATTAATTAACGATCTCACCCACTGCCTCTGACTCCATGTATAAATTCCTTCCTTTGTCCTTGAGTGACCTACCTTTTCTCTGGCTACCCTCTTGTTCCTTATACATGTATAAAACACATTGGGATTTTCCTTAATCCTGTTTGCCAAAGACATTTCATGGCTCCTTTTAACCCTCCTAATTCCTTGTTGGAGTTCTTTCCTGCTATCTTTGTATTCTTTAAGGGCTCTGTCTATCTTCAGTTTCCTAAACCTTACATATGCCTCCTCATTCTTTTTGACTAAGCTCTCAATTTCACTTGTCATGGAAAATTCTTGAATCTTGTCATCCTTATCCTTCATTTTCACAGGAACATGCTGGTCCTGAACTCTAATCAAATGGCTATTAAAAAATTCCCACATGCCAGATGAGGATTCACCCTCAAACAACCACCCCAAGCTATATTCCGCAGTTACTGCCTAATACTGTTGTCATTAGCCTTCGCCCAGTTTAGTACTTTCACCCGAGGACTACTGTTATCCTTATCTATATGTAATTTAATACTTACAGAATTATGTTCCTGAAATGCTTCCCCACTGAAACTTCGATCACCTGGCAAGCTCATTCCCCAATACCAGATCTAGTATGCCCCCCTCCCTATTTGAACTATTTGCATATTGTTTTAAAAATATGTCCTGGATACACTCAACAAATACCGCCCCCCCCACGTTCAGTCCATGCCCCTGGCACTAAGCAAATACCAGTCAATATAAGGGAAGTTAAAATCATCCATCTCAACAGTCCTATTTGAAATAACTCCACAGAAGCTGATATCCTGTCACCAAGTCACCCTTTATTTACACTTGCATGGTATTTGACACTGGTCCAGCTCCCTCAGAGCCAGCTCTCAAAGTGAACACAACCTCGAACACTCCTGTTTATATCCGTCAGCCAGGGCTCCCTGATTGGACCACATTAACAGCCTCAATCAGGGATCTCATTCTGTGAGGTCCACCTGGCTGACTTTGTTACAATCATTACATCCATCCCCCTCTAAATCCATGGATGTAGGCCTGTTCTCTCTCTTGGAGCCTCTCCTGGGACACTTTTGCACTGGGCCCAGTTCCTCTGACTTAGCCTCAGATAAGGGCAAAGTGTACTGCATTGTTGCCTGGCTCTTGTCTCAAAAGAAATCTATCCTCCTCAGGCAATAAAGGCATTGAGGCTGCAACTTCTGCCATGTCCATCTCAGACCCCGAGGTTTCTTCGATGCTAGATGGAGGGGGGAGAACCCACGGATTCTGGCAGCCTTTTCGGTTGTTTTGACAGGCTGGGTATGTTTTGCTCCTGCCCTGTTTGCAAGTTTGCAGCTTCATGTGGTCCACATGCTATTTTGGACCACCTCACCTCTCCGAACATCATACTTGACCTCACGTCGATCTTGCTTCTTACCCATACAGGGCCATTTGTGTGGTTTCAGCACCAAGCTTTATCCCTTGAAATAAACTGTCTCACTTGCTTAGGGGAGTCTTGTATCTGACTTTAACATTCTTGATGCGGTTTCAGCCTCCCTCTCCCCCTACATCTGGGAAGATCAGATTTAACCTAGTGGGGAGTCTTCTTCCCATTAGCAACTCTGCCAGAGCTATTCCTGTAGTTTCATGAGGGGTGGTCCTATAATCAAATAGGAACTGGATTAGTATGGTATCAAATGAAGCTATAGGCTGTTCCTTTAAGCCTCCCTTCGAAGTTTAGACTGATCTTTCTGCCAGACCGTTGGACAATGGATAGTATGGAACTGTCCTTATGTGCCAAATGCCATTTGACTTTAGGAAATACTTGAATTACCTGCTGGTAAATGATGACCTGCTGTCAGTGACCAACACTTCCCAGAGTCTCTGTATGGCAAAAGATGCTCATAGCTTTTCTATTTTCATTCCCATTTCACCAAATGAATCTTATGTACAAAATATGAGGTGATGCATTTTGGAAGATCAAATTCAGGTCCAAATTATACAATATATGGCAAAGTCCTTAGGAGCATTGACCTACAGAAGGATCTGGGTGTACAAGTCCACTGATCCCTGAAAGTGGCAACACAAGTGGATAAGGTGGTCAAGAAGGCATTCAGCATGCTGGCCTTCATTGGCTGGGGCATTGAATATAAAAGTTGGCAAGTTACGTTACAACTGTACAAAACTTCAGTTAGGCCACATTTGGAATACTGCATGCCGTTCTGGTTGTCACGCTATCAGTGGATGCTTTGGAGAGGGTGCAGAGAAGGTTTCCCAGGATATTGCCTGGCCTGGAGGATTTTAGTTATGAGGAGAAGTTGGATAAACTCGGATTGTTGAGGGGCGACCTGATAGAGGTCTACAAAATTATGAGACACATAGATAGGGTGGGTAGTCAGAGGCTTTTTCCCCAGGGTGGAAGGTCAAGTAAAAGAGGGCACAGGTTCAAAGTGAGAAGGGGAAAGTTTAGGGGAGAAGTGCGGGGAAAATTTTTCACGCAGACAGTGGTGGGTGCCTGGAACGCACTGCCAGTGGAGGTGGTGAAAACAGGTGCATTAGGAATATTTAAGGTGTATTTTGATGGACACATGAACGGGAGGTGAACAGAGGGATAGAAATTGCGCATGAGCAATAAATAGCAGGTCTAAATAAGGACTAGGAATCGGCACAGGCCTGGTGGGCTGAAAGGCCTGTTCCTGTGCTGTATTGAGTTGCATTGCATTGCATTGTATAACATGCAATGTAGCCTTGGCTCCTTTGATGGTCCCTAGACCTTCCAGAAAAACATCCAGGCATTTAATTAGGACTTCACTCAGGCAGCCATTTTCTAATCGAAAAATGTTGAGCCAATCAAGGTGACCCTTTCTCAACCAATTTCGCCCCATCAAGTTTAGGCTCAAGCCTTTTACTATAATCAGCGGTAACCAAACCAGCTGCTTCTCATACAAGACCAGAACCAAAGTTGTACCCTTAATGTGTAAAGATTCCCCAGTATAAGATTTGATTTAATTTATTATTGTCACATGTACCTAGGTACAGGGAAAAGTTTATTTTTCATTCAGTACAGACAGATCATATCATACAAAGTACATTAGGGTAATAGAACAGAACAAAGAATACAATGTTACGGCTGTAGAGAAGGTGCACAGAGAGTGAGATCAGCATTAAGTTGAAAATTTGACAGGTTGTTCAGAAGTCTAATAACAGTGGGAAGAAGCGGTTCTTGACTCTATTCATACGTGTATACAAATTTTTATATCTTCTGCCCAACAGAAGAGGGTGGAAGAGAGGATAACCAGATTGGGAAGGCTCTTTGATTATGTTGGTTGCTTTTCAGAGGCAGTGGGAAGTATTGATGGAGTCAGTGGATGGAAGGCTGGTTTGCATGATGGACTGGGCTGTGTTCATAATTTTCTGTAGTTTGTTGTGGCCTTGGGAAGACCAGTTGCCAAACCATGCTGTGATACACCAGATAGAATGCTTTCTGTGGTGCATGTATAAAAATTAGTAAGAGTCCCTGTCAGTCTAGCTGAGGTCTTACACAAACTTAAGGTCTGGAGTCGAGGGCAAATTTTGTTAAGGACTGGTTCTGCAATCACTGATACAGACGCACCGGTATTAACCTCCATTAGAACCGGGTGACCGTTTCACCAGACATTTATTTTGATTGGTTCTGATTTAGATGTCATTAAACAATTTAGCTGTTCCAAGCCAAATATAGGTGGGCTTTCTAGGGTGTGCACTCTTCTGGTTAGCAGCCTATGAGTTCTTTCACTCAATTCAGGCCTAGTAGGATTCTTTTGCTGTCTCAAGCCTGCACACCAGCAGCAACTACAATGGCCTGTTGGCCCAGAGCCTGAAGAAAATGTTAACCATTTGGCCAAGGCTTGGCTTTGTTTTCGGGTTTTGCTGTGGGCTGACCTAGAGTACCTCTGTTCAGGATGTGTCCTGAGTGAGGCTATGCAATTGTCTTAACTCAAGTGGCATCCCAGTGGAGCAGCTAGTGTTGTTCCTCTGTTCTAGAAGGGAATTGGGGATAATCTAGGAAACTGCAGACTGCTGACTCTCATATCAGTGGTTGGGAAGCTATTGGAGAGAATTCTTAGGGATAGGATTTATGCACATTTAGAAAAGCATAGCCTAATTAGGGACAGTCATGTCTTACTAACTTGATTGAATTTTCAAGGAGGTGACAAAAGTGATCGATGAGGGTAGAACAGTCGATGTTGCTTACATGGATTTTAGTAAGGCTTTCGACAAGGTCCCTCATGGTGGGCTCATCAGGAGATTAAGATGCATGGGATCCATGATTACTTGGCCAAGTGGATTCAGAATTGGCTTATCCATAGAAAACAGAGGGTATTGGTGAAAGGGTCAATACAGCGTGGAGCTGGAAGAACACAGCAGGTCAGGCAGCATCAAAGGAGCAGGAGAGCCAACGTTTTGGGTTTATACTGTTCATCAGGACTTGAAGGGTGTTTTTCTGGCTGGAGGTCCGTGACTAGTGGTGTTCTGCAGGGATCCATGATAGGACCTCTGCCATTTGTGATATATATAAATGACTTAGATGAAAACATAGATGGGTGGGTTAGTAAGTTTGCAGACGGTACAAAGATCAGTGGAGTTGTGGATAGTGCAGAAGTTTGTCAAAGAATACAGCGGGATATAGATCAGTTGCAGATATGGGTGGAGAAATGGCAGATGGAGTTTAATCCAGGTAAGTGAGAGGTGCAGCACTTCGGGAGATCAAACGTTAAGGAAAAGTATACAGTTAATGGCAGGACTCTGAACAGCATTGACGTACAGAAGGATCTCAGGGTCCAAGTCCATAGCTTTCTGAAAGTAGTCACACATGTAGATAGGGTGGTAAAGAAGGCTTATGGAATGTTTGCCTTTATTGGTCAGGGGATTGGGTACAAGAGTCAGATGTCTTGTTGCAGCTTTATAAGACTTTGGTTAGGCCATACTTAAGAGTATTGTGTTCAATTCTGGTCACCACATTAGAGGAAGAATGTGGAGGCTTTGAAGAGGGCACAGAAGAGATTTACCAGATGCTGCCTGGATTAGAGGGTGTGAGCTATAAGGAGAAGCTAGAAAAACTCAGGTTGTTTTCTCTTGAGTGGCACAGGCTGAAGGAAGACTTGAGAGGTCTATAAAATTAGGAGGTGCATAGATAGGGTTGATGTTCAGAATTTTTTTTTCCCAGAATTGAAATGCCTAATATTAGGGGACATGCATTTAAGGTGAGAGGGGGGAAAAGTTCAAAGGAGACATGAGGGGCAAGTTTTTTTATAAACAGAGTGGTAGGAGTCTGGAACACAGCCAGGGGTGGTAGTGGAGGCAGATACAATAGGGGCATTTAAGGGACTTTTAGATAAAAGTATGACTATGCAAGGAATGGAGAGATATGGACCAATGGCTTGCAGAAGGGATTCGTTTCATTGGACATCAGGTTTGGCACAACATCGTGGGCCAAAGGCCCTGTTCCTGTGCTGTACAGTTATGTTCCCCAAGCTCAGTCAGCTTGGTGAGGGTATCCACTTCAGAATACCTGTAACTCATATGCTTCACTTGCTGCATTTTCTAATGACAAAGCCAGTTGCAGTGCTTGTTTAAAATCCAGTTGGGCTTCAACTGGTTGGCAATTTTGTATGGTTACATTAATCTCACATACAAAGTCTCTCAGCATCTCTAAGGGTTAAATCAAAGTCACATGCCTCTGCCAGTCATCTTAACTTCAAAAGGATTCCCCTGGTTCTTGAACTGCCAAGTAAAACCAGTAGCATCTCAGAATTAGAGGAGGCTTGAGGTTGTAATATTCCTTAACTAAATCCATCAACTCTTGAAAGGTTTTAATATCAGGTGCCTCAGGGAAAGTTAAGCTCCTAATAACCAAAAAAGGTACAGGTCCACAAGCTGTCAGGAAAATTACTCATTCTTTTCATCTGCCCCAACATCATTTACCAAGGGAAAAAAATAACATTCTTTCCACATACTAGGCCCAGTCTTCAATGGCAGGATCTAACAAGTCTTGCTTCCCAAATAACTACATGGTGCCAGAACTGCTTACCCAATTCAAAGACAGCTGTTAGGAGCAAATTTCTTTCAGAGCATTTTTTTTTTGTCATCACCACTGAAATAACTCCACAGAGGCAGGTACCCCACTACCAAGTCCTCCTTTATTAACACATACATAATACTTAACACTGGTCTGGCTTCCTCATAGCAAGCAGAGCTACTGACACCCCTGTTTATATCTATCAGCCAGGATACCCTGATTGGAGCAGGTTAACAGCCCCAATTAGGGAATCCATATTCAATGAGGTCCACCTGGTTGGTCTTGTTACAATTACCATGCTGTTGTTTTTACATTTTTTTCATAATCTGAGCATATATCAGTTCCTCTATCTCCTTCAACTCTTTACATTCCTCTCTATCTTGCCTGAAACGTCTAAATCCCGTAATGTTAAGCTGCCAGTTTTTGTCCCTCTCTCAACCAAGTGTCCATAATAGCTATAACATTATAGTTATATGTATTAATCCAAGCTCTAAGTTCATCTGCCTTACCTGTCATATTCCTTGCAATAATACAAATATACCTAAGCAATCAGTCCTACCGTGTTCAGTAAACTCTCCCTGTCTGTTCTTCCTCTGAGTCCTCCTTGGGCATTTTATTTACTGACTTACTGCTCTGGTTCCTGCACCCCCACCACACTAGTTTACACCCTCCCGAATAGCACTAGCAAACCCTCATGCCAGGGAGGTTCCAACCTCTCCAGTCTTCCTGTGTAATTGAAGATCCTTATCCTTGGAAACTGATTTTCATGAATCTTTTCTGTGCTGTCTCTTATGCCTTCACAGCCTTTCTGAAATGCAGCCTAGAACTGTATACAATACTCCAGCTGAGGCCAAGAATTTGAGCTGTCATCATTTTTGTGTTGCAGGAAACGCAGCAGCCAATTTGCATACAGCAAGATCCCACAAACAGCAATGTGATAATTACCAAATAACAAAGAAAAGAACAAAGAAAATTACAGCACAGGAACAGGCCCGTCGACCCTCCAACCCTGCACCGACTTGCTGCCCATCACAACTAAAACCCCCTACCCTTCCGGGGACTGTATCCCTCTATTCCCATCCTATTCATGTATTTGTCAAAATGCCCTTTAAAAGTCACAATCATATCTGCTTCCAGTACATCCCCCAGCTGCGGATTCCAGGCACTCACCACCCTCAGTGTAAAAAATGTGCCTTGCACATCACCTTTAAACCTTGCCCCTCATACATTAAACCTATGCCCCCTAGTAATTGACTCTTCCAGAGATAGTAGGAACTGCAGATGCTGGAGAATCTGAGATAACAAGATGTAGAGCTGGATGAACACAGCAGGCCAAGCAGAAAAAAAAATGATGTTGGCGCAGATGAAAAGAATGAGTAATTTTTTTTCTGAAGAAGGGTCTAGACCCAAAACATCAGCTTTCCTGCTCCTCTGATGCTAATTGACTCTTCTACTCTGTCTATGCCCTTCAATAATCTTGTAGACCTTTATCAGGTCGCCCCTCAACCTCTGTCGTTACAGTGAGAACAACCCAAGTTTCTCTACCCTCTCCTCATAGCTAATGCCCTCCGTACCAGGCAAAATCCTGGTAAATCTTTTCTGTATCCTCTCCAAAGCCACCACATCCTTCTGGTAGTGTGGCGACAAGAATTGAACACAATATTCCAAATGCGGCCTAACTAAGGTTCTATAAAACTGCAACATTACCTGCCAATTTTTAAACTCAGTGATCCGGGCGATGAAGGCAAGCATGCCATATGCCTTGTTGACTACCTACTCCACCTGTGTTGCCACTTTCAGTGACCTGTGTACCTGTACGCCCAGATCACTCTGCCTAACAGTACTCTTAAGGGTTGTGCCTTTACTGTATATTTTCCATCTGGATTAGACATTCCAAAATGCATTACCTCATATTTTTCTGGATTAAACTGCATCTGCCATCCCTCTGCCCAAGTCACCAACCAATCTATGTCCTACTGTATCCTCTGACAGTCCTCATCGCTATCTGCAATTCCACCAACCTTTGTGTCATCCGCAAACTTACTAATCAAACCAGTTACATTTTCCTCCAAATCATTTATATAATTTACATATACCAAAGGTCCCAATTCCGATCCGTGAGGAACGCCACTAGTCACAGCCCTCCATTCAGAAACACACCCTTCCACTGCTACCCTCTGTCTTCTCTGACCGAGTCAGTTTTTTATCCATCTTGCAAGCTCATCTCTGACCCCGTGCGACTTTACCTTCTGTATCAGTCTGCCATGAGGGACCTTGTCAAAGGCCTTACTGAAGTCCATGTAGACAACATCACTGCCCTACCCTCATCGATCATCTTTGTTACTTCCTCAAAAAAACTCAATCAAGTTAGTGAGACACGACCTCCCCTTCATAAAACCATGTTGCCTCTCACTAATATGCCCACTTATTTCCAAGTGGGAGTAAATTCTGTCTCGAAGAATCCTCTCCAATAATTTCCCTATCACTGATGTAAGGCTCACTGGCCTGTAATTAGTTGGATTATCCCTGCCTCTCTTCTTAAACAAAGGAACAACATTGGCTATTCTCCAATCCTCTGGGACCTCCCCTGTAGCCAGTGAGGATACAAAGATTTCTCTCAAGGCTCCAGCAATTTCCTCCCTTGCCTCTCTCAGTATTCTGGGGTATATCCTATCAGGCCCTCGGGACGTGTCTACCTTAACATTTCTCAAGACCCCCAATGCCTCCTCCCTTTTGATCTCAACATGACCCAAACTATCTACTCACCATTCCCCAGACTCAGCATCCACCAAGTCTTTCTCTATGGTGAATATTCATCCAAAGTACTCATTTAATACCTCGCCCATTTCCTCTGGCTCCATACATAAATTCCCTTCCTTGTCTTTGAGTGGGCCAGCTGTCTCCCTGGCTACCCTCTTGCTCTCTATATATGTATAAAAAACCTGGGGATTTTTATTCATATTTAACATGTTTTTGTGATGCTGACTGGGGGAATAGCATTGGTAACAGCACTTCCCCTGCTCTGCTTTAAAGCAGTACCATGAGATCTCTTACATTCACATCTGTAAGGTCTGATAAGGCCTCAGTTTAACACTTCATCAAACACATGAATCCTTCAACTTGTGGTGCACTGCTGTGGATTCTTAGTTTGAGTTTTGTGCTCAGGCCTTGGAGTGGGACTTGAACCACACCTTTCAGGCTCTAAGATGATATTGTTAGCGACCACACCACAGTTTACACCCCATTCCAGTGCACTGAGCAGAGATGAGATTGTTCGGCTCATCCATATTGGTGTAACTGCACAGTGGGTTCAAAACTATAATCTTCTGACTCACGCAAAAGCAATACACATCGAGCTGAGGCTGACTGTAAAAGAGAGGGAGAGAGAGCTAGCATAACAGAGTCTCCTCTGTTAAGGAAGCTAACAGAAGTTAACAGTTTACTTCATGGTATCACTTGTTCAATAGCCATGTTTACATTCAAGGTGCTGTGGCCCAGATATGAGGTGGTGTAGAGGATAGAGAAGGCAGATATGGAGGGGGGTAGGGAGTGGAGATACATGGTGAGGTATGGGTGGGAAGGTAGCATAGGAGGCGTGGTAAGAGGGAGTAGGCTGTGGAGATTCAGAGTGAGATGTAGAATGGGGTAAGTGGTGGAGTAATAGTGTGTAGGGGCTGGAGATGCAGGGTGAGGTATGGGTGGAGTAGGAGGTGGTATGAGGGATAGGGATGGAGATACAGACTGAGATGTGGGATGGGTTAGGAGCTGGGGTAAGACTGGGTAGGGATGGAGATACAGACAAATGTGGAATGGGGTAGGAGGTGTGGTTAAATTGGATAGGGATGGAGATACAGATTGAGATGTGGAGTGTGGTAGGAGGTGAGTTAAGTGGAGATGAAGGTTGAGGGTGAGGTACAGAACTGGATAGGGTATACAACAGAGTAGGTAGAGAAGTTGTGCAGTTCTGCAATCCACATTACAGGAGGGATGTGACTACACTGGAGAGGGTGTGGAGGAGATTTAACATGATGTTGCCTAAGATGAAAAGTCTCAGTTGTGAGGAGAGATTGGACACACTGAAGTTGTTTTCCTTAGAGCAGAAGAGACAGAGGGGACATGATTGAGATGTCTAAAATTATGAGGGGTATAGATAGAGTAGACAGGAAGTCAATTTTCCCTTGGTGGAGGGATCAATGACCAGGGGACATGATTGAAAGTAAGGGGAGGAGATTTAGAGGAAATGTGAGGAAAGCTGTTTTTCACCCAGAATCTGGAATTCACTGCCTGTGATGGTGATAAAGCCAGAAACCTTCATAACATTTAAGAAGTATCCAGATGCTCTAGCGCTTGCAATGCCAAGGCATACAAGGCTATGGGTGAAGTGCTGGAAAATGGGATTAGAATACTTTGGTGATTGTTCTTGACCGGTGTGGATGTGATGGGCTGAAGGGCCTCTTTATGTGCTGTTGATTTCTATGACTCTATAAGGTGAGGCCTGAAGCAATGGAACATCAAATTGCCTGTGTCTTGCTCAGTGGGACGGTCAGTGTGAATAAAACAACATTAAACAATACACTTTGTCTGTGCGTTAATCCAGATGGAGGTGTGATTGTTGATCAGAAATTTAGAGATTAATATTAAATTATCGTGAAAATATTTTGCATTTGGCATTTTACAGGTTCAGAAGCCATTGGAACCAAGCTCCAAGCTCAGAGAGAGGAAGAATTGAAGGGACAATAGGATAAGGTAGGCCTCCATTCAATTCTGCCCTGTTTACCTCGAGAGTAAAAACAGTTTGGGAGGTTCATAGTCAGTATGAGGACTGAATCACTGGTGTGTCAAGACCCAACCTTACCCCTTACCCAGCTCCCCACTGCTGCCCAACCCACCTTTTTTTGGGCTCCAATACTGATAATTGCATTAAGCCTTCATGGAAAATCCACAAATTAATAAAATAAATCTAAACTTTTTTATAAAAACCTAGTGTCCCTACTGGTGGCTGTTGAATTATCAATTGTCATAAACGTATTAGGTTCACTAACGTCCTTTACCAGTCTGACCTCCATGTGACTCCAGACTGACACCAATGTGACTGACTACTCTCTGAAATGGTTGAGCAAACCACTCAGTTAAGAAGAACTGAATTAAAGAACTTGCATTTATTTCACAACTTTAGGACAGCCCAAAGTACCTCACTGCTGATTGAAGTACTGTAACTTTGTAAAATAGAAAATGGGCACCTGATATGTATATAGTGATATGTTACAAAGAGTGAATTGAAGAACTAGCAGGTTTGCCTGTTGGAGGTATTGCTTAAGTGATACATGTTGGGGCAGTACTCCAGAGAATTTCTTCCTCCTCTTTAAATATTGCCATGGGATCATTAAACAGAAAGAACAAGACCTTGGTTTAATATTGCTTTCCCTCATGCTGCATCGGGAGCGTCAGTCTAGGCTATGTGTTCAAGTCCTGTAGTGAATCTGACTCAGTGCTACCCACTGAGCCAAGCTGATGCCTAGCAGGGAATCTGATGCAATATAAACAGAGGAAGCTTGTCTAAGTGTCAGTGTTGTGATTTTGCCTGTCACTGATTTCTTTCACATGTGATCAGTGCCCCCCCACTACCGCTACCCCCCACCCCCACCATCCATCCGTCCATCACTTCTGTCAAATCGAGTCTTGAAGGGAAGGTTGGAGGGTGCATAGCATGATGGAATACCAGTGGCAAACATTGGAGAGATGGGCAATGTGCCTCAAATTTCACCCTTAACAAGGTCAAGTGTATGTGCTGACACTAAATCATCAGGAGGCACAATGGCTAATGGCCTCTTGAAGGTCAGGGGAGAATTTGAATATTGTTGAGAAACAGACACATTTAGTCAAAGCTTTTCATCTTGCACTCATCAGGACAGTTCCCAGGAATTACCAAAGTAAAGGGAAAACACATTTATACTGATGACAGGAAAACATTGATTGGTTGGCAAGTGGAGAGTCAGATTGGTAGAGTTATTACCATGGAGAATACACTGGTTAATGATAACTGACAGTTAGCAGTCAAGTTTTGTTTATATTTTAAACTAGGCAGGTTGACACTGATTGGTCAAACCAATGCCTTGAACGCGAACCAGAGAATGGCTGTCAATCATTTTGTTGACTTGAAATGGGTGCGGTGTGTGTACCTGTTCTTTCTGCCTGCAAAGAACAGGGCCTGATGCATTACTATATGTAGTTTCCAGTACTCGCAATTATGCCACGCTGCCAGCCTGGGTGACAATCCTAATTTAGTTGTCAGCATAATTCTTCACACATTCAGGATTATCAATAAATGAAGACCAATCTCAGAATCACATGTAATGCTGGACACTGTACTGTGAGTTTTGCAAATGCAGGCTGGATGGGTACACTCATGCAATGTAGCATACTCATATGTACAGGAAGCTACATATCAGATCATAAGATATAGGAGCAGAATTAGGCCATCTAGCATATTTATCATGCTGATATATTTTTCCACCCCAATCTCCTGCCTTCTCCCTGTAAACTTTGATCCACTTACTAATCAAGAACCTAGCTATCTCTGTCTTAAAGACACCGAATGACTTTGCTTCCACAGCCTTCTGTGGCAATGAGTTCTACAGATTAACCATCCCTTGAAGAAATTCCTCCCATCTCAGTTCCAAAGGGTTGTCCCTTAACCCTGAGGCTGTGCTCTTGGGTCCTAGTCTCTCCTACCAGTGGAATTACCTTCTCCACATCCACTCTATTTGTCTCTGTCAGTATTCTGTAAGTTTCAATGATATTCCCCCTCATCCTTCAAAACCCCATCGAGTACAGACCCAGAGTCCTCAGCTGCTCCTCATATGACAAGTCCTTCATCGTAATTCTTATAAACGTCCTCTGGACCCCTTCCAAGGCCAACACATCCTTCCTTAGATATGGGCCCAAACTGTTCACAACATTCCAAATACAGTCTTGACCAGAGCCTTATACAGCCACAGCAGTATATCCTTGCTCTTGTATTCTAGCCCTCTCGAAATGAATGCTAACATTGCATTTGCCCTCCTAACTGCCGATGTTGCACGTTAACCTTAAGATCACAAATATGCGTTTTCCCTTTGTTTCAGTATTCTTGTGAATTGTCTTGATAAAGGCAAGATGAAAAGCTTTGACAAAACGTGTCGTTTTGTTCAGCATTACTGAAGATCTGTACCACCAACTAACTTGTTTCTATGAGAGAATGTTACAGAGGCCGTGTGAGTTTGGTAGAGTTCCTCAGGTGTAGCAGTAGTACAAGCCAAGTTGTGGTACTGTGATGGGGAAAATACCAAGCATTAACCCAGAGTCTGATAGACAAAATATGGTTCACCTGTGGTCAGCCTTCCACAAAGAATGAGAAATCTCCTTCTATCTCCCTTTCACACGCTCCTCCTTTTCCTTCTCTTTGCCTCCCCATGCCTCTCTTTTTTCTCTTTTCCTCTTTCATTATATTACCTTCCTGCTTCCTGCTCCTGCTCTGTCTTGTTCTTTTTCACTCTCTCTTTCTTTCCCCTTGCTCCTCTGTCTTCTTTCCCCTTCCCTCTCTTGCAAAATCACTCTTCTCTCTCTCTATGTTGCTCTATCTCTTGTCACTAGTCCACGCTCTCTCACTCTCTATGATGCAGCTTCATAAACCCCTTGCATTATTACTGATTACTGTGTGAGTGCATCATGAGTTGCTCGTTCCTACTGATGTCAATGCCCAGTCCCAATTCCCTCACTGATGGCTAAACACTCACATTTGTGTAACATTAAAAAGGGGTCAGTCAACTTTAACTAAGTACTGTCAAAGATGTGACATTTTAGGCTGTGAAATTTAGATGAAAATCTGATCAAGGAGTCAGCTCACTCTATGACACAAGCAACATATGTGCCCAGACAATGTAGTATAGAACAGAGATCTTATTACACCCAAACCTCTTTTAGATTCTGTAGATTTGATGTTTCGTTCAACTCCTGCATCATTAACCCCAGTGTTGAATGTTCTTCCCCTTTTCTCTTGCAAATGTCAGCTTTATTTCCAACCTCCTTTTCTTCTTATAAATCCTTGAAAGTATCATTACCTCCCAAATCCAGCCCCATCTTTCTTGGAATGCCACGTATCCTGTTTCTGCTTCCACCCCTCTTCCACTGTACTGAATGAATGTTTATCAAAGATACAATTAACATCCTATGTGATTGTGACAAGGTAAGCTTTCCCTCCTTATCCTTCCCAACCTGTCTGCAGACTGAGACGCGGTTGACCACACCATTCTCCTCCAACTCTTGGACAGTTTGTAAATAATGAATAAAAACAGAAGTTGCTAGAAAAGCTCAGCAAGTCTGGCAGCATCTGTGAAGAAAAAAATCAGAGTTAACATTTCGGATCCGGTGACCCTTCCTCAGAACGTTCTGAGGAAGGGTCACCAGACCCGAAACATTAAGTCTGATATTTTTTCTTCACAGCTGCTGCCAGACTTGCTGAGCTTTTCTAGCAACTTCTGTTTTTATTCCTGATTTACAGCATCTGCAGTTCTTTCGGTTTTTATTTAGTCTTGGACAGTTCACATCTGGTACCATTCTTATCAAATCAGCTGGAATCTTGTTGCAGTGGCTTCTCTTCCTGCTCCTGCATCATTACCTTTGGTGTCCTCCAAGAATCTATCCTTGGTCCCCTCTTATTTCTCATCTACCTGCTGTCCTCAGCATTATCATCCAAAAGCATAGCATTAATTAATGATATCCAACTCTATCATTTCACCACTTTTCTCGTCTCCTCCACTGGTGTTATCAAACAACTTATCCAATATCTAGTTCTGGAGGAGCAGAAACTTCCATCTACTCCAAATGCGATTCCCTAGTACCAACTCCACCCCATTCCCTGACAACTGTCTGAGTCAGAACCAGACTGTTGCCAAAGTCAGAAGTCACATAATACCAGGTTATAGTCCAACAGGTTTATTTTGAATCACACAAGCTTTCGAAACGCAACCCCTTTGTCAGGTGCAGTGAGAGAGCAGCTCACGCAGACACAGATTTTATAGGCAGAGAGATCAAGGGCAGAGAGATCAAAAGATCATACAACTGGTGTGAGTGGAGTGTCAGATGATAGGTCTCTGCAGTTGACCAAGTGTTAGACAGTGTGTAAGGTGTTTATAAAGTCAATGTCAGTGCTTTGCTGACATGACAATCAGGCAGAGCCATAGGAATATACAAAAGGTGAATTGTAGGTGTAAGGCTTTGTTCAGAATCTGTCTCAGGCTGGAATCAGGCTGGTTTTATTCCAAAAGTTGGAATTTATAAGATGCCACACTGACAGACTGTGACTATGAATTATGTTTTTTTGTTGAGTAAGGGAGTTTGATGAGTAAAGGAGACAAACAGGAGGCTGGAAGAATACAGCAAGCCAGGCAACATCTGGAGGAAAAGAGAAATTAACGTTTCAAGTATTACCCTTCTTCAGGAAGGGTAAACTCCTGTACTCTCAAATTCTGTTACTTATCAAACTCCCTTACTCATAAAATTCCCTTCCTCACCAAACCTCCTTACTTACCAAACTCCCTTTACTCATCAATATCCCTTACTCTCAAACTCCCTTACTCCCAACAAGAAGGGTAATACCCGAAACATTGACTTCTCCTTTCCTCCAGATGCTGCCTGGCTTGCTGTGTTCTTCTAGTCTCCTGTTTGTCTACCTTGGATTCCAGCATCTGCAGTTTCGTTGTCTCTAATCTGCTGAGTAAAGGAGTTTGAGAGTAAGGGAGTTTATTGAGTATTTGAGTTTATTGAGTAAAGGAGTTTGAGAGTAAGGGAATTTGGTGAGTAAGGGAGTTTGATGAGTAAGGGAGTTTGGTAAGTAACAAGATAAAGACCAAAAGAACTGCGGATGCTGTAAATCAGGAACAAAAACAAAGTTGCTGGAAAAGCTCAGCAGGTCTGGCAGCATCTGTGGAGGAGAAAACAGAAAAAAACATGTTCTGTTTTCTCCTCCATGGATGCTGCCAGACCTACTGAGGTTTTCCAGCAACTTTGTTTTTGTTCTTGGTAAGTAACAAGGTTTCGTGAGTAAGGGAGTTTGATGAGTAAGGGACTTTGAGAGTAAAGGTGTTTGGTGAATAAGGGAGTTTGGTCAATGGGGATTTTGTTGAGTAACCAAACATGCAGTACAGCAAGAATGAAGATAGCACGTTGGTCTTTACTAAAAGAGGTGTACACCTGGGTTAGTGTGTACAGTTCAAGTCTTCTTACAGAAGGAATGATATATTTGCTGTAGAGATTATGCAAAGAACAAAAGTTCACTAAACAAATTCCTAGGATAGAGGAGACAGTAAGGAGTGTAGATACTGAAAGCCAGAGTCAATAAACGTGGAGCTGGACAAACACAGCAGGTCAGACAGCATCAGAGGAGCAGGAAAGTCAATGTTTCAGACGAAACCCTTCACCAGGACTGGGGAGGGGAGCCCTGAAATAGAGGGAGATGTGTGGGGCTGGGGAAAGTAGGTGGGATGGTGATAGGTGGATGCAGGTAAGGGGTTATTAGTGATTGGTCAGTGGGAAGGGTGGAGGTGAGTAGGAAGATGGACAGGTTAGGACAGGTTAGGGAGGTGGGATGTGGGATAAGGCTGGGGGTGGAGGGATTGTCCTATATGGAAAGATTAAATGTCCTGGGGCTGTGTTCCATGGAGAATGAGAGGTGATCTGATTCAAACAAACAAATCCTTACAGGGATGGACATAAGTAGAAATAAGAACGATGTTTCCCTGGCTGTGACATCCAGGACCAGGGGACAAAGTGTCAGGATATGGAGCATGTGCTTTAGGACTGAGATGAGGAGGAATGTCTTCACTCAGACAGTGGGGGAATTTTTGGAATTCTCTAGCCCAGAAGCTGTGGATACTCAGTCATTGAACATGTTCAAGACAGAGCTCAATACATTTCTAGATGTTAAAAACATCAAGAGACATGGGGATGGCATAGAAAAATAGTGTTGAAGTGCAAGATCAGCCATGATTTCATTGAATGGCAGGTTGGGTTTGAAGGGCTGGACAGCCACCTCCTGCTCAAATTTCTTATGCTCTTAGAACAAGTTCCATTTGTTGCGTAAGGGGATATTTCAAAATACTCAGAATACAAATATTCATCAAATATCAGACTTAAGGAAATAGCATATAATTCCACAAAGGTGAGTGGCAGGTCTGATGATAGGTCACAATATAAAGAACTGACTAAAAAATTAATCAGGAGGAAGAAATTAGTGTGAAAGGAGTCTAGCTAAAAATATGAAAATGGATAGCAAGAGTTCTTACAGGTACTTAAAAGGAAAAAGAGCCAGAGAAGTGAGAAATATTCTGCTCTGTCTTCACTGTAAAGGATCAAAAACCATTCCAGTAATAGTTGTAAATCAGGAGGTGAAGGTAAAATAAACGTAAATGATTGATATGAAAAGGAGAAAATGTGTCTGCTCTGCTGAGGGCAAGGCCAACAAGACACATACAAGACAAGCGTAGAAAGGAGGACAGTGATCATGTTGAACACAATGTTGAGTCCTGAAGGCTGTAAAGTGCCAAAATGAAGTGGTGCTCCTCCAGCTTACATTCAGCTTCACTGAAACACTACAGCAGGCCCAGGATGGAAACACTAGCATGAGAGCGGATGGTGTGTTTAAATGACAAGCAACTGAAAGATCAGAGTCATTTCTCCACCCAGAGTGGAGGTGTTCTACAGTGATTACCCACTCTGTGTTTGGTCTCCCCAGTGTAAAGGAGACTACTTTGTCAGCAGTGAATACAGCCGAGCAGATTGAAAGAAATAGAAGTGAAATGCTGCTTCACCTGGAGGATGTGTTTGGGATCTTGGACAGTGAGGGGGGTGTAAGTGAACAATCAAGTGTCACCCCTTCTGCAAATGGATGGGAAGGTGCCAAGGTGAGAAGTGGATGGGGAAGTGGACAAGAGTGTCACTGAGGGAAAAATCCCTGTGGAATGCTGACAGTGGACATGAGGGGAAAGTAGTTTTGGTGTTGATATTCCCCCTACACCATAACATCTCCCCATTTTCTCCTTTTCACTATCATTTACACCTATTTTACTTCTTGATCCCTCCTTTCCCACCATTAACCCTCCCTTTGCCTTTTGCTGTGGGCACTTCACCATCTACGCCACTTGCTCCTCCATCCCATCTGTCAACAACATAAAAGCCACCATTTTCCAGATCCCTTGAGATGAGGAGAAACGTATTCACCCTGAGAGTGAGAATTTTAAAATTGTGGTATTAGGGAGCCTAACCACCAGGAATCTCTCTTTAAATGGAGCTTCACCATTTAGAAACCCTTTTTAAAAAGTCTTGCAGAAGTATCCTTTGATAATTAGCTTAATACATCTTCCACTATAAATAATTCACTGTCAGGAGTCCTGCATTAACCCAATGATTCACTCAGTATACCTGCTATCAATGACAGTTCACCTTCCTGTAGAACACCACTGAATATATTTGGGTAGATTCAGT
>NC_063374.1:11434405-11451742 GCF_021869965.1 Rhincodon typus
GATGCTGCTTGGCCTGCTGTGTTCATCCAGCCCTGCACCTTGTTGTCTCGGATTCTCCAGCATCTGCAGTTCCTACTATCTCTGATTCAAAGTTACAGGAAGAGCTCAGCAGGTCTGGCAGCATCTGTGAAGGAAAAAACAGAATTAACGTTCCGGGTCCGGTGACCCTCCCTCAGAATAAACAGTCAACATGGCTTCATTAAGGGGAATCATGCCTAACAAATTTATTACAATTGTTTGAGGGGGTAACAAGCAGGATAGATATAGGAAAAGCGGTGGATGAAATATATTTGGATTTTCAAAAGCATTCAATAAAGTATCAAACATAAGGCTACTTAATAAGATTCCATGATGTTGCGGTAGTATATTAGCTTGGATAGAGGATTAGCTTACTAATAGAAGACAGAGAATCAGGATAAAGGGGGCATTTTCAGGATGGCAACCTTTAATTAGAGGAATGTTGCAGGGATCAGTGCTGGGACCACAATTGGTTACATATCTCTTAAGGATTTGGATGAGGAAAATGACTGTACTATTGTGGGTGACAGAAAAATAGGTGGAAAGGCAAGTATTGAAAATGATACAAAGAATTTTCAAATGGATAGAGACAGAAAATGGGCAAAACCTTGATAGATAGAATATAATGTGGGAAAATGTGAGGTTATGCACTTTGGCAAGAAGAATAGAAGATCTGAATATTATTTAAATGGGGGAGGACTGCAGAAAGCTGCAGCACAGACGAACATAGAAATAGGAGTAGTCCATTCAGCCCATTGAGCTAGCTGTGCCATTCAGTATGATCATGGCTGATTGAACACTTCAATGACATTTACCCACCCTAACCCCATAACCAGGACCCTGTATACCACTGATAATCTATCAATCTTTACCTTATATATACCAGCCTTTTGTGGTAGAGAATTCCAAAGATTCACAACCCTCTGAGTAAACATTGTTCTCCTCATCTTGGACCCAAGTGGCATCTCCCTTATTTCTAAATTGCATCCCTGGTTCTAGACTTGCCAAGCAACTCACCTGCATCTACTCTGTCCACCCCTTTAAGTATTTTGTAAGTTTCAATGAGATCACCATCTTTGAAACTCTAAAGAGAGATTTGGGTTCCTTGAGCATGAAATGGGAAAATCTAGCATCCAAATCTAGCGGGAAATAGGGAAGGCAAATGAAATGTTTGCCTTTATTTCAAAGAAAATAGAGTATAAAATTAGGGATGCTTTGCTAAAAATATACAAGACATTAGTTGGACCACACCTGGAATACAGTTTTGGTCCCCTGATCTAAGAAAAGATGAACTGGCATTGGAGGCATTCCAGGGTAACATAGAAAATAGGAGCAGGAGTAGTCCATCCGGCCCTTCAAATCTGCTCCACTATTCACTATGATCATGGCTGATCATCCAACTCAGTCCCCTATTCCCACTTTCCCTCCATCCCCTTTGATGCCTTCAACAGGTTCAATGAGCTGATCCCAGGTATGGAGTGTATTATTTAAATGGTGACGGATTGGGAAAGGATGACATATATTGGAACCTCGTTGTCCTTGTGCACCAGTCACCTAAACCAAATATGTAGGTGTGACTAAAAGTTCAGAAGGCAAATGGTATGTTGGTCATCTTTGCAGGAGAGTTTGAGTAAAGGAGCAAGGAAATCTTCTGCAGCTGTACAGGGCATGGTGAGACCACGCCTGGAGTACTGTGTGTAGTTTTGGTCCCTACCTAAGAAAGGATAGAATTCCTACAGAGGAAGTGTAGTAAAGGTTCATTAGACTGATTCCTGGGATGGTAGGATTGTTGTATGAGGAGAAATTGGTTTGACTGGGCCTGTGTTCACTGGAGTTTAAAAAGATGAGAGGGAATCTTGAAATGCATAAAATTCTGAGAAGGCTCAACAGACTTGATGCAGACTTGATATTCCTCTGGCCAGGGTATCCAGAAGAAAGGGTCATAGTTTAAGGATACAGGGTAGGTCATTTTGGACTGAGATTAGGAGAAATATATTCACTCAGAGGTTGGTGACCCTGTGGAATTCTCTACCAAAGAAGGTTGTAGAGAACAATTCAATGAATATATTTAAGAAAGAAATAGATAGATTTCTACAAAATAAAGGCATTTGGCATGCTTGCATTCATTGGTCAGACCCCCAAATACAGGAATTGGGATCTCATGTTACAGCTGTACAAGACATTGATGTGGCCACATTTGGAGTACTGCGTAGAATTCTGGTCACCCTGCTATAGGAACAATGTTATTAAACTGGAAAGGACGCAAAACAAGATTAACAGAAGCTATTACCAAGACTGGAAGCTTTGAGTTATAAGGAGAGGCAGGATAGGCTGGGACTTTTCTCCCTCTGTGGTAGGAGGCTGAGGGGTGACCTTACAGAGGTTTAGAAAATACTGAGGAACATAGATAAGGTGAATAGCCAAGTCTTTTTCCAAGGTAGGGGAGTCCAAAACTAAGGGCATAGGTTCAAGGTGAGAGGGTAAAGATTTAAAAAGGACCTCAGGGACACCTTTGTCACACATGGAACGAGCTGCCAGAGGAAGTGGTAAAGATGGGTACAATTACAACATTTAAACAGGTACATGGATAGGAAAGGTTCAGAGGGAAATACAGGCAAATGGGACTAGTTCAGTTTAGAAAACCTGGTCAGCATGGATGAGCTGGGCCAAAGGGTCAATTTTCATGCTGTATGACTCTATGACATTGCTGTAGGTCTGGAGTCACATGTAGGCCAGACCAGGTAAGGATGGTAATTTCCTTTCCTAAAGGACATTAGTGAACCAGATGGGTTTTTCCTGACAATTGGCAATGGATTCATGGTCATAGTTAGACTTGATTCCAGATTTTTATTGAATTCAAATTCCACCATTTGCCGTGCTGGGATTCAAACCTGTGTCACCAGAACATTACCTGGGTCTCTGGATTAACAGTTCAGTGATAATACCACTAGGCCACCACCACACAACTTTGTAAGATAATGACAGGTATAGATAGAGTTAATGGTAGTTGTCTTTTCCCTAGGATGGGAGATTTCAAGACCAGGGGGTACATTTTTAAGGTGAGAGGAGAGAAATTTTAAAAAGACACAAGGGGCAAAATTTTTACACAGAGGGTGGTTCACGTGTGGAATGAACTTCCTGAGGAAGTGGTGGATGCGGGTACAATTACAACATTTAAAGACATTTAGATAGATACACAAATAGGGAAGGTTGGAGGAATATGGGCCAGGAGCAGGCAGGTGGGACTAGTTTAGTTTGGAATTATGTTCACCATGGACTGGTTGGACCGAAGGGTCTGTTTCCATACTGTATGACTCTATGATTCTCTGTAACTGCCACATATTATTCTGCTGTTAAGGTTAAGCTGTGTGTCACTTGACGCTATTATCTAGTAGACATTGATATTATCTCATCAACCTGTTCAGAGATGTTATTACACACCTTACTATTACAGATGTTATTACAGAAGACAAAGGGTGGTAGTGGACGGAAAATATTCAACATGGTGCTCAGTTACGAGTGGTGTACCACAAGGATCTGTTCTGGGTCCTCTTCTATTTGTGATTTTTGTAAATGATTTGGATGAAGGAGTGGAAAGGTGGATTAGCAAGTTCGCGGACGATACGAAGGTGCGTCACATTGTAGACAGTGCAGAGGGCTGTTCTAGGTTAGAAAGGGACATTGACAGGATGCAGAGCTGGGCTGAGAAGTGGCAGATGGAGTTTAACCCTGAAAAGTGTGAGGTGATTCATTTTGGAAGGACAAACTTGAAAGCAGAATACAGGGTTAACGGAAAGATTCTTGGCAGTGTGGAGGAGCGGAGGGATCTTGGGATTCGTGTCCACAGTCCCCTGACAGGTGCCACCCAGGTGGATAGAGTTGTTAAGAAGGTGTATGGTGTGTTAGCTTTCATTAATAGAGGGATTGAGTTCAAGAGCCGTGAATTTATGCTCCAGCTACACAAAAGCCTGGTTCGGCCACATCTGGAGTATTGTGTCCAGTTCTGGTCACCTCATTACAGGAAAGATGTGGAAGCATTAGAAAAGGTGCAGAGGAGATTTACCAGGATGTTGCCTGGAATGGAGGGAAGGTCTTACGAGGAAACGTTGAGAGAGCTAGGGCTTTTCTCTTTAGAACGATGAAGGATGAGAGGTGACTTGATAGAGGTGTACAAAATGATCAGAGGTATAGATAGACAGCCAGAGACTTTTTCCTAGGGTGGAGGTAGCTTTTACAAGGGGACATAGTTTTAAAGTGAAAGGAGGTAGATATCGGGGAGACGTCAGAGGTAGGTTCTTTACTCAGAGAGTGGTCGGGGCGTGGAATGCATTGCCGGAGAGGGTAGTGGAGTCGGCCTCATTAGGGGCATTTAAGCGGCTATTAGATAGGCATATGGATGATACTATAAGGTAGCGGTGGAGGTTAGAAACACCTTAGGTTTAGGGTAAAAGTTCAACACAACATCGTTTGCTGAAGGGCCTGTACTGTGCTGTACTGTTCTATGTTCTACCTCTGGAGCAGGTGAGGCTTGAACATGGGCCTGCAGGCTCAGAGGAGGGACACCACCACTGCACAAGGGTCCCCTTAACCAAGCATATCCTGAGGTCAGTTAAAGTCTACAGCTGGTAGTTAGTTAGTGAGAAACTGAAACAGATTCTACACTTGAGGGTCAGGAAACAGCAGGCAGCGTCTATAGGCATGAGGCTGGAAAAGCACAGCAAGTCAGACAGCATCCGAGGAGCAAGTAAGTCAATGTTTCAGACCAAAACCCTTCATCAGGACTGGGAAGTGGAGGGGAGCCCAGAAATAAATAGAGGGGGGTGGATGAGGATGGGGGAAGGGTAGCAGAGATGGTGATAAGTGGATGCAGGTAGGGGGTTATTGTGATTGGTCTGTGGGAAGGGTGGACAGGTTACATCAGGTCAGGAGGGGGAGGGCTAGACATGAGATAAGGCTGGGGTTGGAGGGATTTTGAAGCTGGTGAAGTCAATGTTAAGGTCATTGGGCTGTAAGCTCCCAAGGTGAAATATCAGGTGTTGTTCCTCCAGTTTACATTTGGCCTCACTCTGACAGTGGAGGAGGCCAAGGATGGACATATCGTCAGGGGAGTGAGGGGGGATTTAAAATGGATGGCAACCAGAAGGTCAGGTTGGTTGCTGTGTGCACAATGTAGATGCTGATGGGGTACCTCCTCATGTACCACCCCACCAACCCCCGGATCCAATGTATCATCCTCCAACATTTCTGCCACCTGCAATCAGACCCACCACCAAGATGATATTTCCTTCTCCACCCCTGTCCACTTTCCATAGGGACCATTCACTCTGTGATCCCCTCGTCAGCTCTATACACCTCACCAATTCCTCTAACACACCCAGTACCTTTCCCTGCAGCTGCAGGAGGTGCAACACCTGCCCCCACACCTTCCCTCTCACCTCCATCCAAGGTCCAAAACAATCCTTCCAGATCCAGCAGGGATTCACCTGCACTTCATCCAACCTTATCTATTGCATCCGTTGTACCCGATGTGGCCTCCCCTTTATCGGGGAGACCAAACGAAGACTCAGGGACCAGTTCGAGGAGCAGCTGTGCTCCCAGCCATATCCCATATCCAGCTCTACCCCTCCTGACCTGACCTAACCTGTCCATCTTCCTACTCACCTATCCATTCCACCTTTCCCACAGACCAATCACAATAACCCCCTACCTGCATCCACCTATCACTATCTATCCTACCCTTACCCCCAGCCCCACCCGCCTCCCTCATTTTATTTCTGGGCTCCCCTCCCCAGACTTGATGAAGGGTTTTGGCCCGAAATGTTGATTTACCTGCCCCTCTGATGCTGTTTGACCTGCTGGCTTTTCCAGCCTCACACCTATCGACTCTGGCTTCCAGCATCAGCAGTCCTTACTGTCTCCAACAGCAGATAGTGATTGGACTTTATTATCTGTTTTTAATATTGAAACAATTAAAATGTGACATCCAGAGTGTAGCTAATTTAAGAATAATATGTCCAGAAGCAGATTTGTTCATAGTGATGCTCATGTGGTTATTTGGAGTTTATGCTGCTTTATAGTTAAGGTGCCAGCTGGAAATTGTGCTGTTAGTCAATGTGTTAGTCCGACACTCATAGTGCTTGCTGCACATAGGTATTTTATTAATGAGTCTCCTCTACTGTTGGTCAGGGCAGGAGGTTATCTGGGATTGTCTGAAAAGTCACAATGTTAATCTCTGGCCTTTATTTCACAGTTGTGGCTGGTCAGTTATGCCCCAGTAATTCCATGTAAAGTTGTCTCCAGAACAAAAGCAAAGAATTGCCTGCCTTTTCTTTTTTAAAGGACAGTTTTGCTTTGCAGCAAAGCGTGACATCTGGATAGTGATAGACTATTGCTGATTATTTTATGTGTATCAAGCTGAATGAATTCTCAAAACATTGCAAATGGAGTTACAACCGAGCACAGTCCTTAGGTGAAGTAGGATTCTCTTTTGACTACAAAGATTATTTTAAGTCCTCATTTTGAAATCAGGTGTTGTTCTAATTTTTATTTAAAAGTTAAATGTTATGTTATACATATGTATCGTAAACTTCTGAAAGACATTTATTATAACCGTTCGGTGCAGCTGGACGCAGTTTCCCAAAAACACTGCCCACATGGTAGTCCAGTATCTAATAAGTTGGTAGGTTTCAATCACTTGTGACTTCAACTTTTAGACAGGAACTGCAGATAACATTTTTCTGGAATTGTCACACACCTTAGCTTCAATGTACTCAGCCTTAAGTAACCCTTCAGAGTTTTATCTCAACACTTCTGGTCCGGGACTAACACAAGTCTTTACTCTAAGGTCACATAGTTCATTATATATCCTTTTCTTACACAGCCACCTTATTCCAAGGACTTCACAGAACTGCTCAAAACTCAAAGTAAAAACTGAAACACAAAAATACCCCTTACTAAGGGGTGGCACGGTGGCTCAGTAGTTAGCACTGCTGCCTCACAGCACCAGGGACCCGGGTTCAATTCCATCCTCAGGCAACTGTCTGTGTGGAGTTTGCACATTCTCCCCGTGTCTGTGTGGGTTTCCTCTGGGTGCTCCAGTTTCCTCCCACGGTCCAAAGATGTGCAGGCTAGGTGGATTGGCCATGCTAAATTATAGTGTTCAGAGATGTGTAGATTAGGGGGATGTTCTGAGGGTCAGTGTGGACTTGTTGGGCTGAAGGGCCTGTTTCCACACTGTAGGGATTCTATGATTCTAAGCTATGGGTGTCTCCCTTAAACATTAAAAAAACCCAAATTCCAGAATTCTCTAACAAACGTAGAGGCCTTATTATTTAAGATAACAAGGTGTAGAGCTGGATGAACACAGCAGGCCAAGCAGCATCATAGAAGCAGGAAGGCTGACGTTTCGGGCCTAGACCCTCCTACTATCTCTGATACAATTTTAACCCCACTGCGCAGCCTTATTATTTATCTCAGTGGATCACTAAATGATTGAAAATAAGCAAAAATCCATACATGGTACATTAAACCAAAACACTCTAAAGCAGGGTCTCAAAAACTGTTTTTAAATGAAATCTCCATGGCTACAAAATGACTTGCAAGTTAGTTATTAACTTTAGATATACAGAAAACCCACTGGTTACTAATTCAAAAACAAGAAATCCAGTTTACATCACACACCATCCAGGACAAAGCAGCCTGCTTGATCAGCACCACATCCACAAACACTCACTCCGTCTACCACTGCCACTTGTAACAGCAGTGTGTACCACCAGATGCACTACAGAAGTTCACCAAGGCTCCTTAGAAAGCTCCTTCTAAACCCATGACTAATACCATCCAGAAGGTCGAGAGTTGCAAATAAATTCACCCATGCAAGTTCCCCTCCAAGTCCCATCCTGACTTGGAAATATTCACTTGTTCCTTCAGTGTCACTGGATGAAAATCCTAGAACTCTCTCCCTTACAGCATTGTGGGTGTCCCTACACAAAACGAATGTCAATAGTTCAAGAGGCAGCTCACCACCACCTTCTTAAGGGCAATTCAGGATGGATATCAAATGCTGACCAGCCAGTGTCGCACATGAACATTTTTTTAAAATAAATTCATTAGTACTGCACTAGCAAAGACAGAAAATTAAAATTATATTTTAATTAGAGAGCCTCTCTTAAGTCCTACACCTTAAAATATTCCACTGTTCAGATCAAACGGCAGCCTCTTGCAGAGCTGTCTGCATCATCTACATTGAGAATGTGGTGTGCAGTTGGCTTTCATCCCAATTGCCTATTTGGAGAGAGAGATTAGATAGGCAATGCCTGGATACAGCTTGAATTAATATAATGCTTTCACCCCACAATAAGCAGCGATATATCCCATGCTGTTAGACTGGCAGTTCATCAATTCTTCAGAGTTTAATAATGAAATCCACCACAATCATAAATTGGGATAAGGAAAATAAACTTTCCAAAATTCAAATGTTTGTGAATGTCTTAACTCTCCTGTGGTGCATCATTTTCAGTTTCCGTCGTGAGACAGAGTACTGGCCTTTCTCCTGGCATCTAGTCATTCTCAGAATCAGAGAAGGGTCATAGAACAAAGGTCAATACTATACACAAATAATGATCTATTATTGTGCAGCTCTTTCTGGCAGGAAACTTTGCAAATCAACTCCAAGTTACAGCAGCTATTTCTATCCTGTTGGCTGAGTACCAGCTTGAAACCTCAGAGTAACGTAGCCACAGACTTTGCAGCCCTGCCTGCCTACTGACGTTTATTCAAGGTTGCTGGCATGTTTGTTGAGTTGAGGGCAGGAATAAAGCCTGCCGGTGATGGCCCACACGGTTAAATAGTCCATTTCAGTAAGACGCAGTGTGTCACACACTGCATGAGTCAAACAGGTGCCAAATCCCTTCTCCCTGGCATCTCTTTCCTTCCTCCCCTTGTCTCCACCATGTTCATCTCTCCCTCTGACATTTCTCCCCTTCCCTCTTTCCCACTCTGGCCATCTTTCCTCCACACACATTTAACCCTCCCTCATCCCGCTCCTTTCTCTCCCTCTGTTCCCTGGTCGCTGACTTAGAGCGAGTTGATGCCAGTCCCACGGTGGGGGCTGGGGATTTGCTGGCGGCGGGGAGACCGTCATCCGTTATCCGTTTAATGGGATCTCGATCCGCTGCTGACCACCGCTTTAAACGAAGCTCCGAAGTGCTCGACACATGTCACTCTGCTGTCACATGGCGTGTAAGCCAAGGCTCCTCCTGCTTCCTCTCAGGCAGAGGGTGCCCGTGTCCTCCTGCTGCTGCCGCTGCCTGGAGCTCAGCGCTGTCACTGTATCTCCCTGCGGTGAGTTCACTGGGACTGGGGACAAGCCGAGAGCGCAGCTCGGCCACTTGGTATAAACGCTGCTACCGGGCTCAGCCTGATGTGGACTGAGCGGCTGAATTCTCCGCACTTTCAGGCAGACTGACTGCAGGGGAGGAGAAGGAGATCAGTTCCTCAAGTCCTGGGGCCAGTGCACCCTGAACTGTGTGGACCCTTCAGTGGGAGTAGTGGGGGGGAGAGGAGAATAACAGCTGGTTAGAGCACCAGCATTGTTGGGGGCAGTTTCTGGATGGTGTGTGTGGGGTGGGGAGGGAGGGTCGGTTCCCGGGACAGAGAAGGAACCAGAAATACCATTACATGCACATTAGCTACTCCTTTAATATTCTGCTGTCTTTGTCTCTCTCTGCCGCCTCCCTCCCCCTTCCTGTCTCCTTGTTTTGCAGAAAAGAAAGTTTCAGTTTTGGGTGGTTTGGGCTCAGTGCTTTCTGTCTCTAACCGTCTGTCTGTCTGTCTGTCTGTCTTTCTGTCTTTCTCTCTCTCTCTCTGTCCCACCCCCAGCCACCGACTCTGTGTCCCCACTTCTGTCCCAGCCCCTCTCAACGTGCCCCCTTCATCAACACAGACCAAAAACTCAGTTCCATCTTTACTGATTGACTTCCTCTTTCAAATCACTCGCTTCGTTTCTCTCACCTCGAAAGGCTGCTTCGTGTAAGTCAGGACTGGGTTTAACCTCTTCGTTGCTAGTCTGACAAAAAAGATTAGATACGAGAAAGTCAAATTGGACTCCCGGGACAGACCCCCTTTTCCCAACCCCCGCCCCCGGGGTAGACCAGGGGTACAACCTGGTACCAAGGGTTATAAAATTAGTCTGTCTGCTAGGGTTTGTAATGTCTCAGCACACGTGCCAAGCAAACATTATATGATTATAAATTACCTTTTCATGTAATAATCATAAAACCATAAACAGGAGCAGGAGTAAGGAATTCACCCCTTGGAGCCTGCTCTACAATTCATTAAGAACATGGCTGATCTGATTGTGACCTTTACCCCCACCCCCAGCCTTAAATCCCTTGTCAGTCAAATCTTTCTAGCTCAGGCCTGAATAAATCCCATGCCACAGGAGCTCTCTGAGGAAGTATTATTACAATGAAACTTCCCAAGACTTTTCAAAAGGCCATTATAAAACACATCAAAAAGTATAGAACAAAATATAGGGGCTGATGGCAATTACAGAGATAGAGAGGGATGTCGGGGCCGGGGGAGGTTACACAGATAGGGAGGGGTTGTAAGGCTGGAGGAGGTGACACAGATAGGGAGGGATGTAGGGGCTGGGGGAGGTGACAGAGATTGGACAGTAGGTTGCAGGGTCCAGGAGTTATTACTGATACTGTGTATGTTGGTGAGGTTAAGAACATGAATGAGAAATTTAAAATCAAGACATTGCTTGACTGGTCAATTAATGTAGGTGAGCAGGTACTGGAGTGATTGATGACCAGAACTTGTTGTGAGATAACACATGAACTGTAGAGTTGACCTCAAGTTTATGAAGGGTTGGAGGCGGGAGATCATGGAGGTTGTGTGTTAGAATAGATGGCTGTGAAGGGAGTGAAATGAGTTGAGATATTGCTGTGTGTAGGTGATGTTCTGAAGTTGGGAATAGAAGATCTTAGAGACCCTGAAATTTAACATAATTTCAGGGTCAAATGTGACATTGAGGTGCTAAACAGATTGGCTTCACCTCAGACTGTTGCCAGGGAGACGGATGGAACCAGTAGTAGGAAATGAAGTCTGGAGCAGGAACCAAAAATGATGTCTTCAGTCTCCCCAGTATTTAATTGGAGGGAATTTCTGCTCATTCAGTTCTGGAAGTCAGATAACAAATCTGCTAATTTAGTAAGAGTGGAAGAGTCAAGAGAGAGGTGGTGGTGAGATGGAGCTGGGAACTGTGGGAAAACAAACAGATAATGTCGTGGAGATGCAGCTCGCTGGTGAGAAACAGGAGGAGCCAAGGTCAGATGTTTAGGGTACACCAAGGGTAATAATGAAGGTGCAGGAGGAGATGCCATCGCTGCAATTCTCTAGCTACAATTAGAGAAGAATGGAACTGATTGAGAGCTTCAAATTCCTAGGAGTAAATATAAGCAACAGTGGACAGAGGTTGCAGAATGATGACATGATCATCTGTGTCAGAGGCTGCAGACAGAAGAAGTACCAGGGGATATAATATCTCAACCCTGCATACCTGAGATTACAATACCACTCTGAACCAGAGGATTTAATACCTCAGTTCTGCACACCTGGGATTTACAATATTCCTCTGTACCAAGGATTGTAATACCTCAGTTCTGCATACCTAGGATTGCAATATCACTCTGAACCAGGGATTGTAATATCTCAGCCTTGCTGGGTTTACAATATTGTTGTGTACCAGGGATTATAATATCTTAGCCCTGCATACCTGGGATTACAATATCACTCTGTACTGCAGTTGCAATATCTCAGCTCTGTATACCTGGGATTACAATATCAATGTTTACCTGAGTTGTATTATCTCAGTCCTGCACTCCTGAGATTACAATATTACTCTGTACTAGAGTTGTAATATCTCAGCCCCCCTGGGATTACAATATCACTGTGTACCAGGGTTGTAATATCTCAGCCTTGTATACCTTTTTTTTAAAAATTTGAATCGATTTATTATTGTCACATGTAGCAAGATACAGTGAAAAGGATTATTTCGTGTGCTATCCTGGCAAATCATATCTTACATAAGTACATCAGAGTGATAGAACAGAATGCAGCGTATAGTGTTACAGCTACAGAGAAGGTGCAGAGAAAGTCCACTCTAACATGAGAGGTCTGTTCATAAGTCTGATGACAGCGGGGAAGAAGCTGTTCTTGAATCTGTTGGTATGTGTTTTCAAACTTTTGTATCTTCTGCCCGATGGAAGAGGGGGGAAGAGCATTTAACCAGGGTGGGAGGGGTCTTTGACTATGTTGACTGCTTTCCCGAGGCAACGGGAAGTATAGATGGAGTTAGTGGATGGAAGGTCGGCTTGTGTGATGGAGTGTGGTGTGTTCACAACTGTGTGTAATTTCTTGTGGTCTTGGGCAGAGCAGTTGCCATACCAAGCTGTGATGCCTCGGAATAAGATGCTTTCTATGGTGCATCTATAAAAATTGGTAAGACTCATTGTGGACACACCGAATTTCCTTAGCCTTCTGAGGAAGTAGAGGCATTGATGTGATTTCCTGACGATATCGTTGATGTAAGTGGACCAGGACAGATTGTTGCTGATATTTACACCTAGGAATTTGAAGCTCTCCACTATCTCCACCTCCGCACCATTGTCCTCCGCTCTGCTTCCTAAAGTTGATGACCAGCTCCTTTGTTTCGCTGATATTGAGGGATTGTCTTTAAACCATATCACTAAGCTCTCTATCTCTTTTCTGTACTCGTCTCGTCACTGCTTGAGATTCGACTAACTATGGTGGTGTCATCAGCAAATTTGTAAATTGAGTTAGAGCAGAATTTGGCTACACAGTAATGGGTGTATAAGAAGTATAGTGGGGGCTGAGTACAAGTCTTGCGGGGCACCAGTGTTGAGGATTATTGTGGAGGTGTTGTCGCCTATCCAGACTGATTGTGTCTACGGGTTGTAGATTGTAGAGGGGGGCAGCAGAGCCCCAGGTCTTGGAGTTTTGAGATGAATTACATTGGACTTATGGTGTTGAAGCTGGAGCTAAAGTCAATAAATAGTAATGTGATGTAGGTATCCTTGTTATCCAGATGGTCCAGGGATGAGTGTAGGGCTAGGGAGATGGCATCTGCTGTGGACCCATTGCTTGGTAAGTTAATTGTAGAGGATCAAGGCAATCTGGGAGGCTGGATTTGATGTGTGCCATTACTAACCTCTTGAAGCACTTCATAATGATGGATGTCAGAGCCACTGGTTGGTAGCCATTAACGCATGCTGCCTGACTTTTCTTTGGCATTGGGATGATAGTGCAACAATCTGTCCTGGTCCATCTACGTCAACACTATGGTCAAGAAAGCACATCAATTCTTCTAGTTCCTCAGAAGGCTATGAAAATTTGATGTATCCACAATGAGTCTTACCAATTTTTATAGATGCACCATAGAAAGCATCTTCTTCCCACCTTAAAGCAGGTGGGAACTTCAGATCAAAGTAAGAAGAGGTTAAAGATGTCTGCAAATACTCCCACCAGCTAGTCCATGCAGGATCTGAGTGCACAGCTGGGGACTCCATTTGGACCAGTCACTTTCTGTGGATTCACTCTCGCGGAGGCTGATCTGACATCTGTGGCAATGACAGTGGATACAGGTGCACCTGAAGCTGTCAGAGCAGGTAACATCATTTCACTGACCTGCTCAAAACAAGCAGAGAATGCATTAAACTTATCAAGGGGATGGGAGATGTATTGTTGCCAGCAATTCTACTCCACCTCGCTTTGTACCCCATTTCAATGCGTAAGCCTTGCCACATTTGACGTCTGTTTGTGTTGTTCGTCTGGGACTCGAATTTAGTCTGAGCTTGTCTCTTGACGTCCCTGACAGCTTTGCGAAGGTCATACCTAGATTTCCTGTAAAAATCAGGATCATCCGACTTGAACGACTGAGACCAGGATTTCAGTAGGGAGTGGATCTCCTGTTTCATCCATGGTTTCCGGTTGGGGACACTCAGAATTATTTCTTTGGCACGCAATCTTCCTTGCAGTTACTGATGAAGTCTGTGATGGTAGTGGCATTCTCATTTAGGTTAGCTGCTTAGTTTTTGAATATAGACCAGTCCACCAACTCCATACCTGGATTTACAATATTACTCTGAACGAGGAGATATAATATCTCCGATCTGCAAACCTGGAATTACAATATCACTGTGCACCAGGAACTGTAATATCAAATCTGCATTCCTGGGATTGCAATATCATTTTGTACCAGGGATTATATCTCAGCAGGTCTGGCTGGCATCATCAGTGGAGAGAAAGCAGAGTTAACGTTTTGGGTCCACTTAGTTTCTCCAGTAATTTCTATTTTTGTTTCAGATATCTTTGCAGACACTGAAATATTATAAAAGAAAACATTCTTGGGATTGTAATATCTCAGCTGTGTGTACTAGCATTGGAATATTTTGGCTCAATCCCAATCCTGGGATTGTAATACCACCGTGTACCAGTGTTGCAATATTTTGGCTCAGCACACCTGGGATTGTAAGGTTGCCCTGCATTTCAAGGGTTTGTAATATCTTGGCTCTGAACAGCTGGAGTCATGTTATCTCAGCCCTGTATGTTTTGGGTTTGTAATATCTCAATTATCCACAACTGCTGACTTATCTTCATGTAAGCAGATTCAAACCAGGGGACTTTTTTTAGGACTGATTAGAAAATGAACTCTTAAAGGCTGTTGTATAAGAGCGTGAAAGGGTTAATGCAGAAGAGTGCCTGAAGCACCACCCACTATCTTGACATCATGTGGGCTGAGTGGGAGACCAGCTGAGCATCTGAGATGTAACCCCAGCACCTGGGCCTTCCTCACAGTCTGGGTAACAATGTCTATTTGTTAATGTCATGTGTACCTATCATTCAAAGAAGTTCAGTTTGCTCAAGACAAAAGCTTCGTCCCTTTAGACTACCAGGAGATTTTCCTCCAACACACCAGACAGGGGGATCCTGTAGATCTTGACTGGGAAAGAGGATGGTGACAGCAAACCTACTGGATAGTTCATACAACACGACGAGCAGGAATAAGGATTCACTTTCCCACATTCTACAGCTGCAACAAGTGAGTGGCATTGCATTCTCGAACCAGCTGACAGATCAGACCTGAGTGTCTGTCTGCTTTGCAGCACAGGGACATTTGAAATCAAATATCCTTTTCATTTGTCAATTTACCTTTCCCATTTAAAATGCTGCAAGTGATGCTCGGGACTTTCTTATTTCCTATGAGATTGATATTTTAGAAAAGAACTTGCCTTTTATTCAACATCTTTTACATCCTAGAGACTTTCCCAAAGTTTTCGCCATTTTTATATGTGATGTCAAAAACATAACTAAACACAACAGCACAGCAAACTCGCAAAACAGCACACAGACTTTGAAAATATTATAACAAGGAAGCCATTCAGCACATTGTGTCTGTGCTGTGCATTTGAAAAACATGTCTGATTAGTTCTACCTGTTTTTTCAAATAGCTCGACAAATAATAAATTGGTTTCTATCAATGCAGTTCATGAGACAAGTTTCAGGACCAAACTGATAGTGCAGATTCCCTCAGCACTTACCCTACAAAAGTGAACCATCCCAACAGTGCGAGCTCACTCAGCACTGAACCTCCCAATGGCACCTGCTCCCTCAGCACTGATCCCCTGACAGTGCAGTTCTCCCTCAGCACTGACCCTCCAGTGCGGCACTCCCTCTGCACTGACCCTCTGCCAGTGTGGTGCTGCCTCAGCATCTGGGTCAAGCTGTTTACAGACAGACAGCATGCCTGGGCCTTTCTCATTATATTTAAAACCACAAGCAGCTGAAAAATTGTTTCCTGTTGTTGAACGATGTTGCTTTACAAATGGCAGTTCACCAAACCTACTCCTTTCATATAAATTTCTCTCCTCTTCAGCATTGCGTTCTCTTCACTATTTGCCAGCTCTTGCGCAGTCCCTGCAAATGACTGTAACCTGAGGGTGTGGGGTACATGACTGTATTGCGGGGTACTGGACTGTAACCTAGGGGTATAGGGGGATACAGGATTGTAACCTAGAGGTTGGGGGGTAACAGGACACTAATCCGTGGATGTTGTTGGGGAGGGGTGGTACATGACTGTCCTCCACATTGTCGGAGGGATGGGTAAGAGATTGTAAACTGGGCCCCCCTACGTGTGTCTGTCAGCTGAAGGTGCGAGGAGGGGTTATGTAATGAAAAATACTTTCACTGCCTCAGAATATTGGCAAGTTCCTTCCCAGTACTTCTCGAAATGTAAGTTGGAGACTGAGACACCAGTTTGTACACCGTAAAGCTAAATCAAGGATGTTGGCTTCTCCTTATCTCGAAAGCTTCACGTTTAGAAATCATGTAGAATCACCAATACTGGCTGAATGTTTGAGAGAAAATTTCTGAATAATAAATGTATCTTGGTTTTATTTCTAAAGTAGCTCCTCCAGCTGCAAGTTATTGTTACAGTGGGTTATTGTCTGTATTTTTGAAGGTTAAAAAAAATCCAGAAACTTTGATCGCTATTTTGGTTTTGACTGAGTCTCTCCATTGAGGACCCCTTTAAAAAAGGGAGTCTGTCCATCACAGATGCTTCCTGTGAGCCAAGGGTGAGCAGGTGACCAGACTTTGAGAAGAGGATTTGAGGTCCCAAAGAGATGTTGTGTAGTCACTGAATGGTTCACAATAACTAGGTTATTTGGGTCTTCCTGAGCTGAATGACTGTCAGCGAATGAAGCAGATTGTTTCATGGAGATGCTCCCGTGCTGAGTGAGTCAGAACCTTCAGCAGTCAGTCAGCCCCAGATCCCCAACAGTGACACAGCGATGCCTCCCATCCTGTCATTAACATATAAGGGGGTGGGGGGTGCATTCTGCTTTATCTTAAGCGCCAAGTGCCCCTGAAAAACAATGTGATTTGTTTGACAATAGCGTGTCTTATCAAACAGCTGGGAACCTGTGTTCATGTGAAAAAGTGATGACAGGCTACGTTCCAGCAAGACATATATCAGGCTCCCAGTCCCTGATACTGACTGTCTGCCTTAGGCTCTGACTGACTGACTGACTGATCAGAACTAAGACCAGTTACCCACTACTCAGAGAAACCCCTCACTCTCCTGTACCCGGAGAGACCCCACCCTGTCCTGAAGTCAGTGCAACAACCTCCTCCTTCTCCTCCCACTCCTTTCTGTGGAAGACGAGCTATAAGTACGATGGTTTTGATGTGGGACAGAGTGTGAGGAGGGGGCATCTCGGAGGTGGAGTGGGGGTT